>NC_137466.1:193383577-193544077 GCF_964235325.1 Thermobia domestica | reverse complement strand
ATTTGACAGTTTGAAGACAAACGTTTTAACAAGGTACTACAAATACAGTCATAAAACAAAGTACTAAACTGATTTGTAACTACAGTATATTTTTATATGCTTTAACAAGTGTTTTTAAAGTTAGAGGATGGAAAATTTGGTGAGAAACAATGCTTTTATTCAATTTGGATTTAATTCGCTCTCTCTTTCATTTCTACCCAGTGTAATATTTTTTTTTTTTTTTTTTTGTCACGAATAATAAATAAGTATATTTGTCAGGAAACCGTAAAGAGATTAAGTGAAATTTCAAAGAAAATCAATCTTGTGTAGATAGGTTCTGTATACAAGGTCTTAAATTTAAATATAAAGGTAACCAAGAAACGTTTTGTTGCTTTTTCACCCACCACCTTCGAACATCGATATGTCACCTAACCTGGAAGATGAAAAATAGTCTCCATCAGCATCGACGACCTTCTGAAAACGTTCTGGAAGGCCACGGAATCCATCGCGGTAGAACGTGGTGGGCCGTGAAACGAAGAAAGTATCATTTGCATTTTGGACTTTTACTAGGGATTTGAAATGGCGTCCTCTAACGTGATTGTCCAAAGAATGGAACAGATGATAATCGGACGGTGCAATACGCGGGGAATATAGTGGTTGCAATATTGTTTCCCATCCAAGGCGAAAAATGGTGTCCTGAGTCATCCTAGCCACGTGGGACTTAACGTTGTCCCGTAAACGAGGACACATTTGCAATTCAGAAGTGATGGCTCCAGAGTTTTGAGTTTTTGTTGAGCACAGCTCAACTGCTGACATTACACAGTTGCATTGATACTCTGACCAGCTGGTAGCAGTTCCCGATGCACGATGCACCAAACACACAGAAGGACCTTCTTCTGGTACAGTGCTGGTTTCGGTTGTTTTGAAATCGGTTCATGGGATACTAACCAATGATAACGACGCCGTGGAGCTTCGTATAGGACACACTTTTTATCACATGTTAACGCCCTGTCCAGAAATGGCTCCGAAACAGTAAATAAACACACGCGACTGCCGCATTGCCTTCTGTCCCGGAGTCAAAATATGAGAGACCCATCGACCCAACTTGTAGTGCTTCACATATTGATGGATGTGCTGCCGAATGGTTTCTCCACACACTGAATTGTAGTCCCAGTTCCTCTTTGTACATGTGTTGGTCTTCTGGCACGTGGTGTTTTCGGGTGTTTCGTCATCGTCCTTAAACTTGTTAAACCATCGCTGCAATGTCCGCGTCATCACGACACCCTCACCAAAGGCATGGCATATGTTCTGTCCCGCTACAGCGGCGTTTGACCTCCATTTGAACTCGTTCAGCATACATGCTACTATGACGCTCTGTGGAAGTCCCATGTTCCCTCTGTCTTTACGCAAGTTCACGGTGTGTCTGAATTGCCACAACCAGGTAGTATGTTGGATATAACAACAACAACTGACTTTCACCTTATCTCCACTCGCATTCAACTCACGATGTGAGGTCCAATTGAACACAGACCTCCACGAAAAGGGACAGAACTTTCTTGGTTACCTTTATAGTCATGCACAAAAGTATAGCGTTTGGTCCTGGGCACTAGTTCTTGATTAAGCATAATAAAAACTATATTGAACATAATTTACGGATAATAATAATAATAATAATAATAATAATAATAATAATAATAATAATAATAATAATAATAATAATAATAATAATAAGAAGAAGAAGAAGAAGAAGAAGAAGCTAAAATAGTGTTTTTAGTTTTGCAGACTAGCAGCAACACATTTTTTTGGCTTTGTACATTGTAGCTGCCCCCCCCCTCAAAAACGACGGGTCCCCCTACACAAACCTGCTGGCTACACCCCTGTTCTTGACTCTTTCTTCATCAAAGCAGTTTTCATCAAAAAGCGTTTTTTTACACCGAATACTTTTCGTTGCAAAATCGGCATCTACCCTGAGATGAAGTTCGTTTTCATCCTATTCTCTGTTAAGATTTTCCGAAAACATTTTACCGTTTCCATACAGGTGAGAAAATTTCTTTGAGTGACTTTAAACTTGTTGCTAGTGTTTGGACCATTTCCCATACAGTTAAGTAGTCCATTTTGGGGGACAATGGGTAATTCTAAGTTAGTGTTTTAAGCTCAAATAGCTCTCTGTAAAGAACTTCTGCCATTTAAGTTTCGAATTTCAACCATTTGTTTCGTAAACTTCTTGCTCTGATGGCTCTGCTCTCTTTGCGCCACATGTGTACTGCATATACTGATTTTAAATTAGAATATACATAAATATTGGGCTATTGAGAGTTACCTTCAATATAAAATCTAAATATCCTGTCGCTCTAGCAAAAATTTAAACGTTGAATTTACATACCCTTTTCGTTCTTACATTGCAGACGACACACTGATCTAGTCAAAAGAGCGAGCGACTGTTAACTTTTAACCAAAATATAATTTATAATTTCATAACTATTGGAAATCCAGCCAGATGGAATGTGAAAATGTCTTTGAGATATGTTAAACATAAATTACGCATAATTTTGACATTAAAATTCTGAAGAAAATTTCATCAAAAATATTTCCATTTTTACCTAACATCTATGACTACTAAAGTCAAATTACATTAATAAATAACACTATAAACATTAGCACACAATATTCTTGCCTTAATTAACATCTACTTTCCTACCTGAAAACATGTAGGCGCCACTTACGCTAACACTATAACATTACAACAGTCAAATAACACAACGAGAGAATGAGCCATACAGCAGTCACAAGGTCACTTGTGATAATACTAGATCAGACCGAGTTGTTACATATCACCTAGGATATCTGGCAGTGCTGGCACCCGCAACGGGGAGAGCGCGATGACTTGACAGCTTATAGCCTTTAAATAATCTACGCAAACCAGCAATAACTCTGTTATATAATATTTATAAAAACAATAATGGACATTTTAACTAAAATTGTCTTGACTTCAAGGCAACTAATCCTATTTTATTGTGACAAAGGGGCGCCATAAGAGGGTGGGCGCAGGCGGAGATCTCCGCCTCGCCACCCTGTCCAGTCCGACACTGATCTACTATGTACTATAATTAAATAAACTAATCAGCAAAACAAACCCATTTTATTCTTAAAAAATAATAATAATAATAATATCTTGTACCGGTAACAGTGTCTGGTGTAACCAAGTGTTTAGTTGGCAAAACTGTCATAGTATATTAATTTTAAAATAAAATTGTTTTGCTTTGTTCAGAGATTAGTTCATTATTTAATTATACTATATGTAATTTTAGCTTCACTTAAGAGGTACCCATTCGTATGCAAACGTAAGTTGAGATGATTTCTGGAAATCAATTTAAATGAATCTGCATATCTTGTTTTGCATTATTTATTTATTCTCAAAAATGTTAACACTTGAGGTGAGAAGAGTAGTTTGCACAAGTGATTCCTGTACTCAAACAAAACTTTAAAGCCATTACGTTCTCGTACAAATCCCTTCGTCCAGCTACCGCCTCATATTCCTTCAATATAAAGCCCTCACAAAGAAGCGAATTTACTTTTTTTTTTTTTCCTGAACGCTCTAACCGTTAGCACCAAGTTTATGTTTGTGTTGTGTATCATCAGCAGTTTTGTGTTGAGTGCAGCCATCAAAAGTACATTGTTTATTTTCAGCACGGTTGTACAACATGCATACGACTCACCATAAACCAGCGAATGGCCGTTTCGAAGCAGAGGGCATGACATGGTGCATTGGCTTTGAAAATAACGTATCTCATTACGCCATTATTAAACGACACTAAAAAAATGCTATTCAAAAAGAAAACTACAAGCGAAGCACACTTTATTGACAGCATACAACAGAGCAGTGTAACATTTGTGTTATTCCAATATCACTCAATTCAACAAATCCATCTCACATTGACTACGTATGTATGGTAATTTATTATTTTGTGAATGGTACTGGCGGGAATTGTAATTTATTTTTCAATTAATATTGAAATTAGATAGTTTACGTCACAGGAAGAGCTTGGTTTTATTTCTGTGGTGAAAGCTCCCTTGTCACTAAATCATCAGCGTTTTTACCTCTGGTGAAAGAGATCCGGATTCGATTCCTGGGGTTGAAGTCCATATGATTCGCGTATCGTTTTAAGTTACAAAACTTTTCAGAAAGCTTTGTATCGATGTTTTACGAGCACAAAGTATACGTGGAATGGTTATTGTTCAACAATTTCAGACTAATTTATTTCAAATATATTTAGTATTCTTGTTGAGGGCCATTCCACGCGAAAGTGAGCCTGAACCCAAATTTTCGAAAACTGTCAAAACCAATGCATTTTTACATATATATGAAGTAAATAGAACGAAATTTACTTTTCCACAAAGAAAAACTTATTTACACTTAGAATTCACGCAAAATTTTAAATCTAAGTTGTGAATTTGTAACTTGTCAGCTGCGAGGAATTTTTTTATTCTTGTTATCTGCAACATTTTACGGTAATTTGTGCATGTTTGGCTGAAGTAACTTCGAGCTATTCAAGATGCTTCTCTTTGCTACAAGCTGCAGTTGAAAAAGTGTTTACAGGATAAAAATTGTTTATAATATCATTAAAGATATAAACGTCAACTTGAATGTCCTGCCCGTGACAGAAAACTATCAAAAGTTATTGTACTGAATTACTAAATTTGAGAATGTGGTTCGTACTTAGTAGAAGTATCAATTTGCATGCGTACTTCACATTTACCAAATTTTGGACTAATGCTAATAATATATTTCGATTTATTTCAATTTGAAAACTTGTCCTGCCCGTGACAGTGGGCATGTCATTCGTAAGAAAGTTTGTGTACATTGATTTTTCATGATAGAAAATGATTCCATGTGTACTAAAATAACGTTTTCTACGCAGGGCCGTGCTGGGATACTAATGAGGGCGGTGGACAAGTCTACTAAAAGGGCGCCCATACAAACGAGAATATATATGTATCTATCTATCTATCTATCTATCTATCTATCTATCTATCTATCTATATATATATATATATATATATATATATATATATAGAGAGAGAGAGAGAGAGAGAGAAAGATTTTGAAGGAATGTATGGGTGATATTTTATATCAAAATCACCACCAAATTTGTTTTAGTATTAACGTAAATAGCTAACCTCGAATCGAAATGCTCTTTACTACAGAAAAACTTTTTAGTTCCTGCAATAACATTTCTACCAAATAAAAAGAAGCTAAATGTATCAACAACTTAATATAGCACGCCTATGGACGCAGGAGGCTCATTGCCCCGTTTAAAAAAGCTCTCCATTGATTTCTGTCCTTAGAAAACTAAACCCAGTTTCTACTTTATATTTCAATTTCTGCGAGAACCATTTTAATGTTGTCCTCCCATCTGTGCCTCGGTCTTGCTAACGGTCATTTTCCTATTTGGATTTCCAGTTACAACTTCGAAAGCGTTTCTAATTTCTTCCATTCTGGCTACATAACCTGACCATTTGAGCCTCCTAGACTTGATGACCATAAGAAGGTTTGGTAAACGGTATAAAATTATACAGTTCCTCCTTATGAAGTTTCCGCCTTTCCCAATTCCCGTTCCTTTTGGAGTTCAAATAGTGGTTTAAGAACCTTGTTTTCAAATACTTTTAGTCTGCGATATTCCCTCAGAGTCAGTGACCATGTTTCGCAACCATACAGCATAACAGGCATGACTATCGTTTTATATTTTGAGCTACAAATTCCCCAACAGAATTAGCGACAAAAAAAGATTTTTAACTGAATAATAGCACGAAATTCCTGCTTTCAGTTGACATAAAATTTTTTAGCGATTATGATTTTGGTCTGTTAATATTGATCCTAGATATTTGAAAGTATCCACTTTGTCGAAAGAAAATATTATTTGGTATTTTAACGCATTCATAAAATGCAGTATTACGATCCCGACAAACTTCCATTTTTTTTTAGCTTTCTCTATATTTACTTTTAAGCCTATATCCCTGCAAGCGGTAATTAAGATTTCTGTATTCCTTTCTATTATTCTATCATTACCTATTAAATTTACATCATCAGCATACGCCATAACCTGGCAAATACAATTCAGCTCTAGGACTTGATTGCTGTCTTTGATTTTCCTTAAAGTGTTCTCCAGAACAAAGTTAAGTAATAATGACGACAATGCATCTCCTTGTTTCAGGTCATTCTCAACGTGAAAGCTCGTGAACAAGAATTTCTCTACTCGAACCTTACTTTGGGATTCATTTAAACATATCTTAATTAATCTACCTTTTCTGTAAGCATGTTGTACAATGTTTCCCTCCTATCAGAGTCTAAAGTCAATAATTGATGTGCCAGAATGTTGTATTCTCTCATTTCTTTTCAAGTATTAGTCAAATGGTAAATATTTGGTCGATAGTTGATAGATTTTACCTAAATCCATTCTGATAATCTCCAATAATTTCATCTGTGTATGGAGTCAATCTTGCTAATACAATGTTTAAGAGGATTTATTGGATGTTGACAAAAGAGAAATGCCTCGATAATTATTAAATCTGTTTTGTTGCTTTTCTTCTGAATTGGAACAATGATTGATTCTCTTCACTCTTGTGGTAATTCCTCCTTGTTCCAGATAATGAGAATGAGTTTGTGTATCTTGCTCTACAATTTTTCTCCTCCAGCTAAAATTAAGTCAACCAGAATTTCGTCTACACCCGGAGATATGTGTTTATTTTTTTAAAATAGCGATTTCTATTTCTGTCTGGTTAGGTTCTGGAATACACGGTTATACTGCATGCATTTCACTTTCTCCACGCGCATTAGTTTTTGGCTATGTGTTAAGCAAATCGTCAAAGAAATCTTTCCATTTATTTAAGATGCTATCTGTATCAGTTTCTTTAGGTTTCTTTAATATATAAGCATGAAGTTGATAGCCTTTCTTAAGTTCGTTAATGCATTTATACATGCCCCGAATGTTTTTGTTTTCACTATTATCTTCAAGTTAATTAATTTTAACTTTCAAAAGTCTCGTTTCTTTGTTCTAAAAGTTTTAGAAGTTTTCTGCCAGATGACAATGAAATTTTATGTAGTTATTTCGTTCGGATTTTGTAGCCAACGCAGGTTCTTCTGTTTTCTCTTCTCTGCTACTTTAGTACATTCCTGGTTGAACCATGGTTTATTCCTACGTATTTCTGCGTGCTCCAATTTTTCTTTTGCTGAAATGTTAATGTTATCTCTAATTTCAACCAAGTATCTTGAACACTAGTGCACTCCAACCTTCTAAAATCGAGAATCTATTCGACACTTCAATCTGGCTCCCCTCTCACCTGACTCTCCTCTATTTTTTTAAAAAAAATTAAACCGCCCCGTTTTCAGATATTGAATATTTCCTTTATTCAACGATAGTCTCTCTCTTACTATCACAATCAACTCCTCTGAACGACCGAACATCAGTTGTGCTAGATTGTTCTTTTGTGTCTACTAAAACATGATCAGGTTAAATATGTGTTTTTCCATCTGATGAAGTTCAAGTATATTTATGAATGTCGCGATGTTGGAATTTTGTAATCTTCACGATAAGGTTTCTGGATATTGCACAGTTCACGAGTCTAACGCCGTTGTCACAACCTTTCTTATGCAAACATTTATTCCCTATAATCGGTTTGAAAATACCCTCTGGTCCTATCTTCGCATTGAAACCGCTTAACAGAATTTTCATATGGTATTGCAGGAGATGATCAAATACCCGTTCTATTCTTTCGTAAAAACTGTATTTTTTAAATCGCCATCCTTATTTTCTGTTGGGGCATGTGCATTTAAAACAATAATATTACACCACCGACCCTTAAGAGAAGTAAAAGAAAATCTATTATTAACAAATTCAACCTATGTAATTGCTGATATTACGTATTCGTTTGTGAACAGAAAGCCCTGTTTCTAGTTGGTAATTTTTAATTTGTTCCCCGTAATAGAACGTAAAATCTCCCCACTTGACTCTTCCATTTCCTTCTCATCTAACTTCCTGACATCCCAATAGGTCCCACCTCTATTTCTAAACTCATTTTTTACAAATTTTAACGCGCCTGCTCTATAGAGACTTCTTATATTCCATGTTCTAAATCTCATGTCGATTTTACTTTGCTGAATTCGTGCCAAGTTATCAGTTCTGATCCGAGGATTCTGCGAACTTATCTGAACAATCATTTTTTACAGGATGAGGTTGTTAGCCTCACACTCAATTCTCAAGCTGGATTATCACCCCTTGTCTGTCAGCGACTGTTTACTCAGTATATTCGCAGCTAACCTCTATATCCCAGAGGCCTTCTTCTCGATCCACAACCTGAGGACGCGCCGTGCCGTGGTGACAGGAAGACCACATTTTACGGAAATGAATACAGCTATATTTCAGAAATACAATAGGTACTGATTATCCGAACACTGCTTTAAAACACACAGGAACAATCAATATGCTCGGATATATGGATGCATATTAAGACTGTGAAAGCTTCGATGCCATAAAAATCGTAAATTAGGGACTAGTGTCAATGTAATATTACATAAATGCATCGTACGTTTGACTATCCGAACTATTCTTGATGTATCACATTGTTTCGCTTTATAGCTATATAATTTTATATTATTTTTGTAAGTGATTATACTCTTTACTTGTTCTCTGCCAATAGCAACTGTATGATTTATAATACAAAACTGAAATACAGAAGAATAAAATTTTAAAAAAATAATGTGAAATTCGCAGGGCATCTTATGTAAAGGGCGCCTTGTATTCTTCACAGGTTCTATACTACCAGTCAGTATTTGAATTTATTAAACAAAGCTGGTGTACAGGTAACTAAAACCACTTATCTATAATGTGATATTTCGTAGGGCGCCTTATGTAAAGGGCGCACTGTACCTTTCATGGGTTCTTCGCCAACAGTAACTGTGTGTATTTATTTTACAGAACTGTGCTATGCAGAAGAGGAAAAAAAATCGTTCATCTTTAATGTGGTCTCGGAAGGGCGCCTAATGTAAAGGGCGCACTGCACCTTTCACGGGTTCTTTACCAATAAAACTATAAGAATTTATTACTAAAAACTTGTACCTTTATTTATACTGTGATATTTCGGAGGGCGCACCGGGACACGTCCCGGTGTCCCGGTGGGCCAGCACGGGCCTGTTTCTACGCATGAACATTATTTACTTAAATAGAGGATTATCTATTACTGTCAGTATCATGTTTTAACGTAAAATAAGTGTCATATAAATATTATCATTAGCGTCAACTTTTTGTTCATTTCAAGGGAGAAGTGGATGGGATTGGAGTACGTACAAGAAGGCCAGTATGGAACTTTGTGAAACAAAAGAAAGTAATTGTAGAATGTGCTGCTGATTTCGTAGCACCTTTAAGCTCTTCGTTTCAAAATATATCTGTTTTACTACTATCATCAGCAGAAATAAAAAAAAAAAAAAAAAGACGCTTTGAATAATAGGCGGGAAAATGCTCTTTTCAATTGAATGTCTCCAATCAAACCACTTTCTTTTTTCCTGCAATTTGACAACGAAAATTGAGTAGTTCATCGAACTTTTAAATCAGAGCTTCATCCGTGCAAAATCTTTAAATTCCTAACAGACTTTTAATCAGATTCTGAAAATGATGATTCTGAAAGCCATGAAGCTATCCTGAGCGACGACTTAGGTTTGCATGTTAACAAGGTTTGTGTTAGGCCAGCTGTTGAAGATATAACACAAGGAACATTTTTGTTGATGAAATTTTTCTCTAGTGGACAGAAAAGGAAAGCATTGACATGCAACTATCGCACATAGCCCAGTGGAAAAGGACGAAGTAGTCAAGGAAATTCGTATGAAGACCGTAAGCGCGGTAAAATTTTCAAGACTGTTGAAGATGTGTCTTATATGTATTTCAATCAAATAACACCTGTAATACCAGCAGTGCCGTGGCGTTGGGGGGAAGGGGCGAGCGAGGCGACGGCCCCGGGCGTCAAAGTATGGGGGGCGCAAAATTCAGGAGGAAAAAATAAAAGATATATAATAATGGAAGGAAAAAGTATTAAATAGTGCTCAAAATCAAGGAAAAGCAGGGTTTATTTTTGAAAATTTTCTTACGCATGGCGCCAACCATGTGACGCTTTGCGGCTGGTCTGTCAACCTCACTCATATTTACGGGGGCGCCCTCGTATACTCTCGCCCCGGGCGCTGATTTTCCACGCCACGGGCACTGGATACCAGCACCTATTTTATATACTGTTAGACAGTGTTTTGTACGAAGTTCCCTATAAGGTGGGTGTAAATGGGCAAATAAACCATTTCCTAAAGTGTAGGTGGTTAGAAAAAAGTGTACTATATATTTTTATTTTATGTGATAAAAGTGAGCCCCAAGTAAAGTAAATAGAATTATTGGTGTACAATGATATAACAGAACAGCATAAATTGACTTATTTTCGATTTTATTTCAATTTTCAAATCATTCTTATTGAGATTTTGTGTGTTGATTCACACGGTGTCCTGCCCGTGACAACCATATGTCCCGCCCGTGACAGTAAAGTTGAATTTTTTTATTAATATAAATATTTGGCAAATTTCTCTTAAGTGAAGTTCGGTAAAAAATTTAATCATTTATACATTTCCGTTTAAATAAAAACATTTTGAGCTAAGAATTCACAGAGTTTTGTAACATTCACTTGGTGTGTCGAAAGTCACTTCTCTTTTTTGTCCCCGCCCGTGACAGACGTTTAGGAATTAATATTTTCTACTCTAAACAGAAAAAAATACTGAAAACATCAGCTGCATATACTCCTAAGTCTGTACTGCTCATGTATCATACAATTAGCAGAATTTATGTTGTATTTTTAGAAATATACAACTTTAAAGCATCAAAAATGTAGTGTAAATGTCCTGCCCGTGACGATGGAATGGCCCTTGAGTTTTATTTCTGCAAAACTCATTAATTCACATACCGTAACATCTAATTTATTATTATTAACTTCAACTATTCTGGACAGTTAGTTACATATTTGCCCTAAGTTCGTCAAAATAGGATTGTTGAACTGCTTAAGACGTAATTTACTCCATGAATGTTCAACTCAGAATAACTCTCAGAATAAAATAGATTTAAACTTATGTATTTTCGAATAGTTTTCAACATTTACCTTGTATTTTCACAAAGTTTATTCTTTATAAATTGAATTTACATCCATTTATAATGGCGTCCTTAAGTATTATATCTTAACTGCCTAGAAAAATCTGTCTGGTCCAAGGATCTTATAAAATATAGGATCTGCCCTTACAACAAAATCTTGAAGCCATACGTCACAGTTTTCCCACCCCTACTCTGCCCAATCCGCCCAATAAGATCGCAATGTTTTAAGCCAACAATCATGGCGGAAACGATAGTAGCCAATCAGACGATGGCAGAAACAAGAGTAGTCAATCAGACGTGCCGATGCTTTTTTTTTTTTTTTGGCTTCATCGACTTAATAGGATGAAGATATTGTATATATGGGCAGATCCTCTATTTTATAATATCCTTGGTCTGGTCACAAAACTTAACAGCATAAATGTACAGGTCTGGCCATAAAAGAATATGATATCTTCGGTACCGGACCATTGTCCATGACAATATTTACATATTTATACAGATTTTCGTTACAATACGGAAGTGGATATTTTTCCACTATTGCTATTTCTTTTATTCATGGTCAGGTTGCAAAATCCTGAGAATAATAATTCCTGCACATAGACTAATAATTTTGCAACACAATTCTCTTCACTAATATGTTACTGGGGTGGTGAATAAAGTGACACTACAGAGTTGGCAAACCTAATTACAATAGTACACATAATAAACATGCATTTTATAAGTAATTAACGAGTGAATTAGTGGTTCCCTAATCTTAAACAGTTTAATAATTTTGGGTGTTCCAATATGTGAGCTTTCTATATCGAAAGACTTTAGAGAGTTTTATTTCATTTACACTTTTGTCTTTTCCCCAATTTCGACAGTTATGATTTCGCATCCTGTCCGCAGTACTAATCCTTTCTTAGCTTCTGTACCTTTACTCTAACTCCGTACTTCTTAGTTTTTCACATTCTTATATTACAAAAGAGCAAAACTGGAGCATTCATCATCGTGTCGAAAATGTGATCGAGAAATGGAACAACTGTTGACAGTCAGCCATTTTGAGGCTAGAACTGGAAAATCTATTTATTCTTTTTTTTTTTTTTTTAAACAAACTATTCCTGTACTTTTCAAAATCATATTTTTCATCTTCTAAACCTTTTTCTCAATAAACTGGGGTCAACTTTTCGTATTGCTGCCCCCTACCCATTTTTATATTGTGTCATATTAATTGTCACATCACATGCACTATATCATTCTTCGTACAATCTCCTATTTCTTCTTTAGTCACTTCTTCATCGTAACTTATTACACAGCAATTTCCTGGATCCAAACATCTGTTTGGTGATATAAAAGATATCAGAGTTAACGTTCTTGTATAGGTAGGAGCGCCTAAGCGCTGATCGTGGACTTGGGTGGAATCACGTAATTCTTATCTCTGCCGCAACAGCGCCACAAGTGGTAGCACATCCCCGCCATCTATACATCTTTATACTAATTACTTGCAAAATAACAGCAAGGTTATTCAGAGTGAAGTTTTGCCACACAGTATCTCTACTGTCGATTGGCAGCAAGTGACGGATTATTTATAATTATCTTCCAAACTATGCTATGTGTAAGTGTTGGAAGTCTTATACGGTGGAACGGCTTTGTCCGTCCGTCGTCGACCGGTATCAGAGCAAAAACGCTAAGAGATTTCGAGATGCAGTTTTTCGTAATTGATTCAGCGTCCGAAGAATATATTCCATCTCCTCCATTAACTCTCTATACAATTAATTAAATTAAATTAATAAAATTAATTAATACATTTAATTAATAAATAAATTAATAAATTTAATTAATTTATTAATAAATAATAAAATTAAATTAGCCCTTTCCGGTTTCAATGTTTATTGCCATAAGACGAAAACGGTAACAGATAGCAGCAACAAGCTGTTTTCTTCAAACGATTTGGCGTCTCAAGACAACATATGGCTATCCAGAACACTACAGAAACCGGATGTGGTTCAAGTTTACGATTACTTTCGGTTTCAATATTGGTTTCCATAGAACAAAAACGGTAAATGTTATCAAGATGTGGTTTTTTGCAATCGATTCCGTGATGCACGAATAGGTTCCAACTGCTCCGTTAAAGCTCTATTCAAACCAGGAGTGGTTAAAATTAGCCCTTTTCGGTTTCAACGTTTATCGCTATAGAATGAAAACTAAGATATGAAGAAGTGGTTATTTGCAATCGATGCAGTGTCCCAAGAATAGGTTCTATCTCTTCCCTAAACACTTTATTCAAATTAGAAGTGGTTGAAATAAACGATTTTTGATTTTAACCTTTATTGCCATAGAACAAAAACAGTAACCGATAGAGAGTAATGGCTTTTTGATACGGATTCAGTGTCCAAAGAACAGATTGTATCTTTAACACGTTGGCTACCAACGTCCCATATATGGGACACAGCTGATTTTTCGAGGGACCGATTCATAGACATAAACCGCCACTATAGACCGGTCATAAGAAAATTACCTTACCCACCGACCATCTGCTAGAACGAGCCCGAGCGTCTCACATATGGGACGCTGGTCCTTGGTGAAAACCAATGCGTCCCAAATATATTTTTTGTGTCGGTAGCGAACGTGTTAATCTTACAGTATTACTCTATTGCAACCAGTGCTTATATATGCACTACTTGAAGTTTTGAGTATTGAATCCGCATAGATTGGACACTGTGAAAGATACTCATTTGCTAATTTTGTAGTTATCAACAGGGGTGCCAATCCCCCCCCTAGGGCTGTGACGACAATCCTCCCCAAATTAACAATCACAACATGTGACATCATTGGTTAAAAAAAAAAAAAAAAGAACTCAAGACTCACATTACAATCACACAAACTTTAAAGTTAAATGTAGTTTATTTTAACGTAAAATTTATATATATATATATATATATATATATATATATATATATATATATATATATATATATATATATATATATATATATATATATATATATATATATATATATATATATATATATATATATACACTTTAGGATGTTTAATTTTGTATGGCAAAAAAATAAAATATAAAACTTTTCCAGACTTTGCTTATGCTCCAAGTCTCAGTGATGTAATACATAGAATAAATTTCAATGCCCATGTGGATAATATTTAGAGGTTATACACCTTGATCAGTTTTGTAAAAGTAGGCAAAAATACGGTTTTCCAATGTTAATTACTTTTAAAATTAGACATCACAATCTTAAAATAATACTAAAACTAGACACTAAGATTAATACGTAGTATGATAGGCAAAACATGTGTTATACTAATCAATTATGAATGATGCAATTCCTTCTTTTGTTCGCTTGGTGACCACTTTTCCTGTTTCGCAGAATGCCTTATCAGTGCACAATGTTGTCAAGTTCGTCCATTCCTGTTTCGCAGAATTACATGAAAGGTTTTGTATTGTCTTAGTATTAGAAACATTTGGCGAAAGAACAAATTATCAAGATAAATCTAAAGAGGCGTGGCTCGCAATAGAGCCTTGTCGCACAAGTGCAATCGTGATTTACTGCAACAAGAACAAATTATTAACACATAGACACATAAATAAAAATATCATTTGCATTGAACATTAATGGCATGATCCTTAATAAATTTAGTATATTTCAGTATATTTCACTATATTTTATAAATTTAGTGCATTCAGTTCAACATAGGTGTCCACCAGTTAGTCTAGGAAAACCTATGCCTTTGAGATGTCGGACGCATCGTCTTGTATACATGGAAATGCATCCGGAATGTCTTCAAGAGGAAGGAGTGGAAGTGCATCTAGTTTCCTAATCCATTTCCTCGTATCATCAGCGTTGCAAAGTGTAACCAACCCAATATCTTATACCTTTCTCCATATAGATTGGGTAAAATGAAACAAACAGATGCGTAATGTCGGAATTTGTCGCTTCCGCTTGTTGGAATGTTTCTCTTGTAACGTTTATTGCCGCTTGTTCAAAGTCAGTCAAACTCTTGTACACGAAACTGGAAACACCAATCGACTTTTTTCTTGATTTGCTGGAGTATGGGTGTGTACAATGACTGACTTTTGCTTTGCAATAAGCAGAAGAGGAGTGTAAAATAATGTCCGAAATACTTTCCGTGAAATGTATATCATTATGAAAATAGACGTGAACAAATTTTAAATGTTCCATCCAGAACTACCTTTTCGTTCCTTTCACTTTAAGACGTTCTCTTTCACTTTGCGGTGTGCTGATAAACCTAATATGCCAGCTATCTTGACTTTTTCAATGATTTAGAAATAATTTGTTTGTTTTTACAATTTGTATATGTGAATTAATATTACGATGAATCAATTTCTCAACAGAATACAAATTTCGGCGTACTTCTGGTGGAGTACAGGCTTTCCACGAACTTATAAAAAAAAATATATTAAAATAAAATCTCTCATTCAGCGAAACAGGAATTTTCTCTTCTTCGAAACATGGCAACACTGAGCGTGAAAAACCACTTTGAACCCTTTTTTCTGTGAAAGAGGAACACATATTCTGTTATGCTCGACTATCCTCACCAGTGGCGTAGATAAGGGGGGGGATAAGGGGGATATATCCCCCCCCCCTTGAACCTTTAACTCAGTCAAAATTGTTATATCTGATCTTAACATTTTGTTTGAAAAATTCAATATATATGTTGCTCAGTACAAAAATGCGTTCAAATTAATGGAAGGGTTTCGTTCTCTAAGAAATACCCCGTACGCACACAACATTGTAGAAAGGAATTGATGGTGAAATTAGTCCTATATCAATTACATAGTCAGCTATTTATAGAAGCAAATTCTTTGCAAGTCGATAGGCATTTGAAATAAATATTTCAAATTTCTACTTTTCTGAAATCGAAATTGACTGCGTCAAAGCCTTTTCACTTTTTCCAAATACCGCCGCTAAATTTGATCATGGTAACTTTTGATGCTTTCTTTGTGATTCATAAATTATGCTTCTTCCCCGGCATAAATTCATCTTATTATAAATGAAACGACATCACTAATCATATTTGGTAATATACTTCATTTCTATCTCAGAGAATTATAACACGCAAATGTTTCTCTGCGAAGTATTTTCCTCAAGAGGAAAAGAATGTTCATTTTTTAACACTTTATGTATAAAAAAAATTCCGAACAAAAACAGTTGCTCATTTCTGTGGACACTAATATTTTCCAAAGTTCTGTTAAAACGTCACTTTCTACAACGACAGGAGGGTTTTTTTTTCTTTTTTTTTTATGTGCGAAGCCAATAAATACTTTCAATGGGTGGTCAGTCGAAAGACGTGGTTGGCTTCGTTCACCAACAATGAGATTGCGCTCGCCTACTCGGAAGGGTGAAAGGAAAGGAAAGCTGTTACTCAATTTTTATTCGAGGTAGACAAGGGTTTTGTTGAAATCGAGGTAAAAACTCGAAAACTTAGTTTGCCGGGCAAGCTGTTGTGCGCGGAGTGTGAAATCTTGCGTTCATGTAAAATGTCGCAAAGCAAATTGACAACTTTTTTTACGCGTAAACGAATAGTTATTGAAGATGAAGAAGAGAATAGAAGTGATGTGAAAAAAAGGTGCGTAACGAGTGCGAATGCAAATATTATTGAAAATATGCAAAATGCTGGTGTTAGCGCTCCTGGTTCACAAGCTGTACAACTTGTAAGCGACATTTCATGTTTCGTGAATAGGAAGTTAAGTGATGAAGAGAAAATTCAGGTGCTTGAGAATGTGTGGGTTCCGTGTAAAGATTACAAGTTTCCTCTTTTGGAGAAATTTAAGGAGAGGAAACTTCGATTTAGACATCAGTGGCTGGAGGAATTTAATTGGTTAGCCTACTCAGAAGTGCATCAAGGAGCATACTGTAAGTACTGTGTGATATTTTCATATTTGGGAGGATGTGGTGGGCAACCTTTGGGGCAACTTGTCAAAATAAAGTTTGATAATTGGAAAAAAGCAAAAGAAACATTCAGGGAACATAGAAACACGAAATATCATATAGATAGTGTGGGGAAGGCAGAAGATTTTTTGAAGGTAATGAAGAATAATTCGGGGAATGTAATTGAAGTCTTCAACAGGGACAGGACTAAGAAAGTACAAAAAAACCGCAAAGGTCTCGCACCTATTGTAGATGCTATTATTTTGTGTGGAAGGGAAGAAATTGCTTTACGAGGACATCGTGATCATGGCAAATTAGATATAAATGAAACAAGCGATTATATTAAAATGGGGAAATTTCGCGCCATTTTAAAATACCGAGCACAGGGAGACAATGATTTTCGAGAATTTTTAGAGGCACCAGGAGAAAGAAATAAATACACAAGTCCAACGATTCAGAATGAAATTATTGAGTGCTGCAATCAACTCATATTGAAGAAAGTTGTTTCGCGAGTTAATGCTGCAAAATGCTTTTCGTTATTGGCTGATGAAACAACGGATATCACAAATGTAGAGCAGTTGGCTCTTTGTGCAAGATATGTTGAAAATGGATCTGTACGAGAAGATTTTCTCCAATTCGTTAAAGTTGAATCACTTACAGGTAACGACTTAGCGGAAATAATTTTGACAAGTTTAAAAGACTTCGGCATAAATTGTGAATATTTGCTCGGACAAGGATATGACGGTGCCGCAAATATGTCCGGTCAATATAAGGGTGTTCAAGCGTTAATAAGGAAAAAATATCCTTTGGCAGTTTATGTACATTGCGCAGCTCATTCTCTAAATTTAGCGGTTACGAAAAGTAGTGAAATTTTACCAATAAAAAGCTGTTTAGGAGTAGTGGAGAAAATGTACGAATTTTTCAGTTCACCAAAGAGAAAATCTATTTTAAACAAAATGATAGAGAAGGCAGATATACCACCAAATGCAAAATCATTGAAAAGACTTAGTGTTGTCAGGTGGACAGGAAAATTCGAAGCAGTTCACGATTTCATAGAATTGATTGAATTTGTATTTGAGGCATTGGAGGAGATATCCACGTGGAGTGATTCTACAGGTACGGACGCAAGGCTTGTCGTTAACTCTTTAGACTTCGAGTTTCTTCTGTCCTTATACACAATTGATTTCGTTTTTAGCTATGGCTTGCCGTTATGCAAATTTTTGCAGTCAGAAAACATCGATCTTGCGGAAGCCGTAAATAACGCACAAAACATTGTGGAAGAATTTGATAGAATCAGAGGAGATTCTGAGAAGGTGTTCAAAAGAATATACAATAAGGCGCAGAAAGTAGCTGAAAGTTTGAGTGTAGAGGAGAAAATGAGGAGGGTTTCTATGCTTCAGAGAAACAGATCAAACTATAAAACAAATTCAGTTGAAGATTTTTTTAGAGTGAATATGTTTATTCCTTTCTTGGATCACTTTTCAAATCAGTTAAAAGAACGATTCTTAAAACACGAGAACATTTTCAGAGCCTTTATGTGCCTATTCAGTAGTGACGACATGGAAATTGAGTGCGAGAAGTTCGAAGATCTGGCTGCATTTTATTCTCCTTTTGTAGATAGAGATTCATATGGAGAACTGAGACTCTGGAAAACTAGATTGGCAAATGTAGGATGTAATCCCCGTACTGCCATTGAAGCACTGGAAAAATGTGACAGCAGGAGCTTTCCTAACATACATAAGCTACTGCAGATCTTATGTACTCTACCTGTGTCTACTTCCACCCCGGAAAGAACCTTTTCCACTCTCAAGCGCCTGAAAACCTACGTAAGAAATTCCACGTCTCAGACAAGGCTAAACGGACTAGCAGCTCTTTCCCTTCATCATGACATACCACTGTCGAGTGTTGAAGTGATAGATGAACTAGCAAAGAAAAAGCGTCGTCTCGAGTTTGTTTTGTGATGTGATATTCTGTGTAATTGTGACTACTTTTTTTTTTCGAAGCAATGTAAATAATTGTGCGAATAGTATGAATAGATCATATATAGATCATAGATTATAAACGTTTGATAAACAGTACAAATATAAACAAAGATTTTAAAGTCGTAAATTTAACGTTTACAAGACTATTAAATAATTTGATATTTTATCGTGTGCATGGAATCAGGACATTTGAGAAGCGAGAGCGGAAATACAAGCCCATTAGATTCAAATACAGGTATGTAGATTTGTATTTTTGGGTTCAAATTTAATATTAGTATGTAATAGCAAGAATTAATTATCTTTTTTTGTTTTTGGAAACTTTGAATTGTTTATGTCTTTCTATAGATATACACGTAGGAAGAAACTTCATTTATTGATCAATATTTCTCCCATAAAATCAGCTATGAACTCTTAATTAATTAATAATTGTTAATTAGTTTATATATATATATATATATATATATATATATATATATATATATATATATATATATATATATATATATGTGTGTGTGTGTGTGTGTGTGTGTGTGTGTGTGTACCCTTCCTCAGTTTCCTGACATATCCCCCCCTTGTCGAAATGCTATCTACGCCACTGATCCTCACCAAGAATTTTTGTTGTCCGTCCCTGACTTGAAACTTTTAATGTATTAGAGCAATTCCTCTCCCTCCGGGATATTTAATTTTAAAAAATATTGTTATTTTACCTTTTAACTGGCCTAAAATTCTCTGTACACCTCGATATCCACTTATAATTAATATTTTACAGATTTATTTTCTTTTACACGTACGTTTCTGTTAAAATTAGCCTTTATTTAGGCATATTGTTAAATTTATTTTAACAACTACTAACCAAAAACAAGGCTACATGATAATATATATATATTTCTTAGATATAGAAAAAATGCATAATTCCAGAAATTGTAATTACATCAAGTTACACAAGTGAAAATGAATAACGAAAACATTGAACTTAATGAATCTGACATTTTAATAGCAACATTTGTCTTTGTTTACTGATTAAAGAAAAGTGTTCAATAATGTCCTCATATGATAATTCGTTTAAAATTTCAGTCTCGCACTTAAAATTAATAAGTTATTTAACCAATTGTCCCCAATGTTTTTTTTTTTTTTTTTTTTTAATTTTGATCCGACTCATGGTTCTCTCAGCTGAATAGCTTGTTACAGAGTGAAAGCAGAATTCTGTAGAACCCATTTGTTTGGAAACCCCGAGAACTGCTGTAAACGTCTGCATGGCTTAAGGTTAGTGTAAAGGGACAAGGCACTACAGTCTTCGTATCTCTCCCACGTATTTTTTACCTTTCACGAAATTTTACAATTTCTCTTACAAATTTCCACCTAGAGATAGGGATGCGCACGAGACAAGATTTGAGGCTGTCTCGTCTCGAAAATGAGGCTGTAAAAGTTATGTCTCGACTCGAAAAACGTATATTTTTCTATTGGAAGAGCTGTCTCGACTCGAATTTTCTCAGGAAAATTCTGTCTCGACTCGACTTGTGTGCATCCACCTAGAGACTTTAAATTTTTAGAGAAGGAACTTCATAACCTATTAAAAGGAACAATCCGTGCCGATTTTTTATTTAAAATTTTCTTTATTGTTGAAGGTTTGAATATCCATTTCAACAATGAAGAAAATTCTAAATAAAAAATCGGCACGGATTATTGCCTTCGATAGATTATAAAGTTCCTTTTCTAAAAGCTTGAAGTCTGTAGGTTGAAATTTGTAAGAGAAATCGTGATATTTTGTGAATGGTAAAAAATACAAGAGAGAGATACGAAGACTGTAGTGCAATCTATCGGCAAAACTTGTCCCTTTAAACCAACCTTAATAAAAACATCGTTTAATCCAGAACTTCACAGTTGCGTTCATGTTATCTTCATCAATTTCTTCTCCATCTAAAGCTTCTTCTTGAGTATCTGCTGAACCTAATTTACTACTATTGTTCTTGTCTTGCTGGAAAATCTTGGATTCTTTTGTTTCGGGTAACAAATCAAAGATGTTTATGTTGTGGTGTGAGGCTTTGTATACGAGTTTCCTAGCTCAGCTACTGTTTCTTCACTATCAAAATGGTAGAAATAACACAATTCTTGTATCACATTTAACTGGAAACTTTCATTTAGTTTGTTAAGTCCATCATAAGAAAAGAAAGCCATTTGGGACATTAAAGCTAAGTATTGGTTTGGAAAGGGATCTAGTAATTGAGCAGTCAGTCAGTGAGTCAAGGATCTTAAAGTAAACGTCAGTTTTAATTTTTCTTAAAGGTTCAGTTATTATTTCATCAACTGAAATGAACTGGACCTCATCCATAAACTTTTTTCTCTTCCGTGAAAAATCCCTCCCTTCTCCAAATTTTAATGACGCCGTTGGCGACATGTTCTCCTTGTGGGCACCCCTGGTTTATCAATGTTGCAATTTAATATAAAAGAGGTTTGGCATTCGTATTTAAATAACTACGTAAATTGAAAGAAAATTAGGGATGTACCGATACCATTTTTTCACCGATACCCGATACTGCCGATTCCAATACCGATACCGATGCTTTTGGAACATTTCTTATATATTGCCAGGAATTTTTAGAATAATGAAATGATCAACATTGTAATAGGGTATATTAGATATAAGGCTAAAATTTGACATAGAAAGACAAAAAGCAGTATTTTATATTAGGTTCCCACACAAAAAATATATTTCCTCTAAATTTAATCCAGCTCACATAAAATGTGCTAAAGAGCAGCAAATACTTATATAGTGCAAATTTAATTCTAAGAGTCAGTGATTGTTATTTAGAGTGATAATGTGCTTTGATAGTTACATTGCATTTACTAGTCTCTAGTACATACATACAGTGGCGGCGATTGGAAATTAAAAGTGGGGGAACAAGATATGATCTGAATATGTGTATATCAATGTTAAGTTTTCCTGATTGTTTCTAACACTTTGTTTCACGAAAGGTTGTATAATTAATAGGATATTATTTTTTCAATTAAAATACCGTACATCGTATTTCATAGTATTTTGTAGTAGATTTTTATTAAGTAAGTTGATAAGAGCCACGCAAGTAGGTACTAGCCCTTTGTACTCTTAAACAATGAAGATCTAAGAAGAGATTTGATTCCTTGCTCGTGAACATCTTAAAATTCAATCCGGAAAATTGTGTAATTTGGCCAGTGGCCACTGGTCACTATTTGGTACCAGAATGTTCATCATCCTCTTAGGTATTGATCTCTCTATGACTTACCGTTCCCAATATACTGGCCAAAAAAGTTCCGATTTCGGGAGATTTAAGAAGCCATATCTCGGTAACCGTAAGTCATTGAGAGATGATACTTTTATTGATCAATACCTAAGAGGATGGTGAACATTTTGTTAATAAATAGTAACCGGTGGCCATTGGTTATATCATCATTTTCAATATATATACGGTGATAAAAAGTGACAGCTTAATATAGCTACTTCAACAGATCCCGTAATACGCAGGTTCCAAATATGTATTAACTATTGAATTTAATCAAATACATAATATAAAATTTCATATAAATTTCGAAAAAAAAAAAAACTTTTCAAGTTCGTTGTGGCGATGCTGTTCAAGCATTCTCAACTGGTTCGTTCTTGTTTTCTGTTCCAAGAAAAAAGCCAACGAAAAGGGCTTTGCTGTCTGCGAAAAGAGCATTGTTCTGTCTGCTAGTATAAAAATAAATATTTTTTCTTTCACCACCAATTTGTAACTTCGGAATATCATAAATGCTGCAGGCAAAACAATGAATAAGGTAGAAGTTGATTCTTATTACTCTCTTTTTAATCAATATTCCTTATTTTAGAAAGAAGAAAAGACATTTTAGGAACTGTCGATATTTGTACAATTAAAGAATAACTTGTGAAAGACTTTCCTTGTTTTAAGAAATGTTCTTTCAATTAGTTTCAAAGTGGCTGACTAACATATCGAGTCATTGTAAGAAGAAATGAAGGTACGCTGGAATTATTGTGCTCCAAAAGGTTTAATTTCTGGGCCATTCTCCGTGGCAATTAAAACGCAATTCATGTAGCCTTCTTAACCCACGGGAAGATAAATAACCAATACGTACTCACGCCACGGCAAATATTATATGGCATCATTTTTTCTATGCACCAGTAATACATACAAAAGCTTTACATTTCCAAATTAACTATATAGGTATAAGTAGTAATTGACGTACTTCTACACAGCAGAGGACTTGCCGCCGCTGTGTATATTTTATTACGTGTCTCTGTGATCTTTTGCGCTGGCGCCATTACTGTCTGACCGTAGTGCGAGTTCCCTTTATACTTTTACCGCTTGCTATATATATTTTATTACGTATGTGATTTTTGCGCTGGCGCCATTACTGTCTGACCGTAGTGCGACTTTCTTTTATACTTTTACAGCTTGTTTTGTATAGCTTATTACGTATGTGTGATTTTTCCGCTGGCGCCATTACTGTCTGATCGTAGTGCGACTTTCTTTTATACTTTTACAGCTTGTTTTGTATAGCTTATTACGTATGTGTGATTTTTCCGCTGGCGCCATTACTGTCTGATCGTAGTGCGAGTTCCCTTTATACTTTTACCGCTCGCTTTGTATATTTTATTACGTATGTGTGATTTTTCCGCTGGCGCCCTTACTGTTTGGTTTTGCTTTGACTTCCCTTTATACTTTTACCGCTTGCTTTTTATATTTTATTACGTATGTGTAACCTTTGCGCTGGCGCCATTACTGTTGCGAGTTTTGCACACCTGATTTGTATATTTGCTGCTTGGTAGCCGTGGACGCTAATGGTGTTTTCATTTATAGATACCGGCACACTTTGTATATATATTTATTATTGTGACTTAAGTAAGAAGAGAAAGTTTACTTACCTTTGATGACACGGCCGCTATTTTGTTGGCTATTTCCTGGTTGTTTGTTGTTGCAGTTGTATATAATTTATGTCCATATTGCAGTGTTGTCTGTAATGAGAATAATTACACTGATTTTTCCATAAATAGGTAAATTTTTCTTTTAGGGATGTTTTGTAGTGTTGCAGCGAAAACTAATTAGATTGTTGTTGACTTTAGTTTAGCGTTTCTTTTAGCAGTGAGGTTATATGAGACGTGGACATACTGATTAACGTGGAATCCGAATCACATGAGCTTCCGCCGGGAATAGAACCCGGGTTGACCACGCCAAAGTTGCGTACGTTAACCGATTAGCCAGGGAGGAGCTCTACAGTGATTAGACTACGTATAGTTACCTATAATATAATTTTTACGTAATGAGACCAAGCCCTAATTATGAATTATACTTTAATTTTTACTAGATTAATTATGAATTTACCTTGAACATTCTTTTATTTATATAATTGGAAATGATCAATATTAATTAACCTATAATACTTATTATATGTATATACTTACGTATGAAGAATTGAGCGTTGCCGATTGTGGGTTTGATGGACGGATTTGTTTTTTCAATATGGCGGCGTTGCGTGATTGTTGAACAGAGGTTCCTCCATAGTAGGACTCTGAAATGCGAATGCGCGCGTTTTGCTTGCATTGTCGTATAGATTGATGGTAATTAAAATTGTGAAGAATTTGGCTGGGCGAAGTTGCATAGTTTAACATATTATTGCATTATGTGATTAATTTATATTATTTTTTGTTTTAGCATGTACTTAATTATTATAAAATTGAAATAATAATAATAGATAACGAGACATTTTGATAAAGAAAGCGGAACCCCACAGTACTATGATATGTGCAACTGTGCTACCATCTATTGGCAATAATTACAACTTTATTTAACAGCCACGTTATATGGGAGACTGATACAGAATGAAGGGGGAGACTTAAGGTGAATTACATGAGATTTAGATGTACAAGAAAGAGAAGAGAATAAAATAAATAGAGAAAGCTATTATTGTTTATTGAATTGAAGCACCATTTAAGCGTAATATATTAGTTTGTAATGAGGTTATTAAATTGGGTTTAACTGGATACGTATGCACTTTGTAGGGTTGTTTATTATTTATTTAGGATTTTTATTTAATAATATGGTTTGTAGAAGTATATTGAATTGCTATAAAATAGAACAAACTTATATTTTATTTGTATAGATGTATTTAAGATTATATTCGGGTGCAGTTTTAGTATTGGTTTGCGTTAACGTAGTGAATGTGCGGAACGGCACATGATGGATTTGGAATGGGTGGAGTATTACAATTTACACGTTGCTTGGGAATTGTTTAGTATTGGTTTGCATTGATGAATGTTGCACATATTGAGGAAATGCTGAAGATTGTATTTATGCTAATTGGCACTACGATTTCCATTTGAAAGAATTAAATAAATAATAGCTTGAAAATATTTTAAATTGGATTACGGTATGGAGCATAATATTTAAGTATATTGTATTTACTGCGAACTAGAGTATTTATGTAGCTGCTATTATAGAATTAACAAGTACCAGAGATAATTATATTGTTTTTATTTACCATGTATTGAATTATAAGAATATATATTCCTTATAATATTTGATAACAGTTGGGAAGCTTTATATGGTGATTGATTTTTTACGTGTGGAACTGATTTAATTTGAAGCAACAGCAAATACATTTGACAGATAATTGACGTATTTGCAACTATTGAAATGGGTATAAAATGCTTTATGTATGTAAAAATATTTAATATTTTTGTTTGTAAAGTATGAGGCAATTTTAACTGTTAATGTATAACATTACAGATAGGGTTTTAAGCTATTTTAGAATGAGCTTAGGAGATAACAAAATTATTATGGAATGAGACTAGCATGATGCATAGGGAAGATTTCATGTGGAATGTTTGGGAAAGTTTTATTATTTTAGGAAATAATATATTAATGAATACAACGGGTAATATTTTTAAGAGAAACCCATATTTTAGTATTGGTGTACTATTGAAAGCATGAATCAACAATTTTGAAGGCATAAGACATAGGCAAAGACTTGTATTTACTGGTGTTATTGTTTTACGTTTACCGGAGAGGATGCTGCTCCCATTATGTTAAAACAGTTTTGAATAGATTTGAATTATTGGAATATAGTATTTTTTATACTTAGGACTTATTTATAAATACAACTTACGAAATTAGAATATTATCGATTGAATTATTTACAATGTATATAATTATTTATATTTTAATGTTATTGACTAGTTATTTAAAATTTAGACGAATTGTACTTTTAGTGCTGGAATGGTATATTTATATTGGTATAGATCATGTACTAATACGGAACACATTGATTAGCATACAACTCTGCAGATTATATATTTGCGTAGACGAAATTATGAAAACTGTTGATTTTTAGTATTCAACGCACTTACACGAAAATAATTGTACAATTAGAAATTGTTGAAAGTTTTGAATGGGCAATTATGTATATGCGTGGTGTAGTACAAGTATTTGGAATATACGTATTGTATTGTGTTATCAACTATTGATACAAATAGGCTGAAGGATTTACGTAGTATTTGCGTTTGCGACAATATAAAATGTTATGAGAATGACATGATACCACGTGATTGTCAGACTTGCATTATATAGTAATTAGATTTATGTTTTATTAAGATATAGAGGTACATATTACGCATTAATATAGACACAGATTGATTTATTTTATTTTAGGCATGAAAGAGAAACTCCATATATTGGCGTTGACTGTGGAAAAACAGAGACGTGTGTACATTACAATTTTCCATTAGTATCTGAAAAGTTACACAGAATATAAACCTTTATCCAGCCTATGAGGTGGGCGCTCTTTGACTTGGCTATGGAGGCGATGCAATTTATGTTTTTTTTTTTTTTTTTTTTTTTTTTTTTTTGCCAGCTAGCCGACGCTAGCTACTACCCGAAGAGGGTTACGCCCTCTGTAGGGGAAGAGATTTTTAAAATAGATTGTGCTGTTCAGGAAGCCGTGGTTGGGATATGGGTTGATACATAAACTTTATTGTACAATTGTGATGGTCATTATGGCCTTTAACCATAATCATGAGGTAAAGGAAATACATAAGCTTCAGTGAAGGAAAAGCATAACTGTAATATGATATGAGATGAGATGAGAAGATGAAATGAAGTGCGAAACTCACTACAACACATAGGTTCTGTTAGTTGAACAAATGCAGGTTATCTTCTCGCCTAGGGGCGGCGCTAGGCATCAATGAAGACAGAGGAGCCCTGTTAGTACAGAAGGTATTACTGTGCATATGATGGCCATATGTGAGGTAGATGAGCGTCTGTAGAGTATGGTTCGTAATAAGCGGTGTCAGGGTGGTCTGGAGGTAGAGTGTAACGGTATAGAGTAAACAGTAATGAGAGCGGCGGGAAAAGAGCAGCGGTAGGGGAGATGCTTCGGGCGTGGTCTTCAAACGTTTTCTGGAGAAGTGGATGATTGCTGTGCAGGCGCTGGGTGATGTATTTGGTCCGGAGTGTTTCTAAATGATACAAGATGTGTGGAAACGTAAGTCTGTCATAAAGATCTTGAGTGGGACTTGGTAATTTGATACGGAAAGCGATTCGCAAAGCATGACGTTCCAGGATGCGTAATTTCTCATAGTAGAGGATCGGAGCAGATATCCAAGCCGTAAATCCGTACGTGAGAATAGGACGGAGAAAGACCTTGTATGTGTTGAGAATTGTATGAGCATTGAGTCCCCAAGTAGTTCCAGCAAGACGTTTCAGGAGATTGAGGCGAGAGTAAGCCTTCTTGGAGATATCTTTTAGGTGTGCTGTCCAGGTTAGATGCTGATCGAAAGTGACTCCAAGATATTTGACACTGCGAGTAGGGTTGAGCAATACATCTTGCACTGTGAGGTGCAGAAGTCTTGGATTTCTGTGGACACGGGAACGATGCTTCGGAGCAAGAAAGAGAATTGCTTGAGTTTTTCCAGCGTTTATTTTTAGTCTCCAGTGAGAGCACCAATCAACAAAGGCATTGATAGAATCCTGTAGAGCGAGATTGAGTTGGTGAATGGTTTTCCCTGTCGCAAAGAAAGCAGTGTCATCGGCATACTGGAAGAGTTTAACTGTAGCTGGAACAGGTGGAAAGTCGGAAACAAAGAGAATATATAATAACGGCGACAAAGCCGATCCCTGGGGAACTCCGGAATGGAGAAAAATGGGAAATGAAAAACTGGAGTTGATACAGACGTATGCCAGTCGACAAGAGAGAAAATTAAAAATGAATCTGATGTAAGTAATAGGCAATCGGAGCTGTTTGAGTTTATAAATGAGAGCGGGATGCCAGACCTTGTCGAATGCCTTTTCGAGGTCAAACAGGAGCAAACATGATGGATTGCCTGTGTTAAAGTGATTATAGATGGAATTGGAAAGGCGAAGCAGCTGATCATTTATGCTGAAAGAAGGTCTGAAACCAGCTTGTTCGAGTGGAATGACGTTGTGTAGTGCCAGGTACGGATGAAGACGTTTAACAATGATGCGTTCCAGTATTTTACTAAAGGTTGACGTTAGTTGAATAGGGCGGTACGAGCTAACAGAGGCAACAGGTTTATGTGGTTTTAGGAACATTAGAGTTTTTGAAGTTTTCCAATCAGCAGGTATAAAGCCAGTTTTAAGAATAAAGGTATAGATGAGACAAAGAAGATATAAAACTACGTACGGACTTTCTTTAATGTGTCGATATGTAATAGAGTCCATGCCAGGGGCTGTGTTACGTCTATGAGCTACCACTGAGGTTATTTCAGAAATCGAGATCGGTGCAGTAAGAGGATTGTTTTCGGGTAAAGTGTGATGAACATTAGCCTGCAGATGAGGCGAATCCAGATTGAGGTTGTCGACTGGATGAGATCGATGGGGATATTCAGGTGCGAGAGGTGTAAAGATGTCCTGGAGATACCTGGCGAAAGCATTGGCTTTATCTATATCAGTATGAAGCGGAGTATTGTTGTCGATGAGAGGATATGTTGTATGAGTATTGAGACCAGTAAGTTGCCGGAAACGTTTCCAATACTGAGTAGGATGTGAAAGAGAGCCGAGATTATTGCATGTTTTGACCCAGCATCGCAACTTGTAAGCTTTAAGATAGTTGTGAACTGTTCGTTGCAATTGTCTGTGATGCTGAAGAGAGTCAAGATTGCCAGTTGCAGCATAATCTCTATAAAACTGTCGGGATCGTTTTATCAGCGGTAAGTATTGAGGAGGTAATGAGGGTCGAAAATTTGAAACTGTTGATTTGGGGATGTATTTTTCTGTGGCGTTTTGCATAACAGTGACGATAGAGTCCAGAGCATGAGATAGGTCGGATTCAGTGGTCGGTGAAGAAAGATCATTAAGATGATTCTCAAGGTATGATCGGTAGGCATTCCAATCTGCTTTATCATAGCGGTAGGTAATACGGGGCGGCGGCGTTTGAGAAGTGGTATTGCTATGAGTCGGAATAACTAATTTGATTGGAGCATGATCACTACCAATGAGGTCAAGAACATTAACAGAACTACGTTGTGATAGGTTGCTCGAAACAATGACTATATCAGGAGTAGTCTGACTCGTGGGGCGAGTCGGTTTGGGTAGTGGCAAAATCACTCCGGTGGTATGACTGATAATGTAATTGAGGAAACAATCCCGCTGCGTAACTGTCCGGCTATGTAAATTTACATCTGCCATGATTATGTAAGTACGGAAGTTGTTGGAAATATATTGAAAGAAGCTGAATGGAATATCATGACCCGGACGAACGTAAATGGTTGCCACAGTTACGTACAGTGCTTGATAATATAGAGATGTAATAAGGTATTCCGGAAGATTTGGAAGAACTGGAGAATGGCTTCGAAATGGAATCGAGGGCGAAAACCCAATCGCTACTCCCCCATTGGCTCGTCTAGCTGGCATCGTGCTATCGTGGCGTAACAATTGGAAGCGAGATAGGCGGCAGGGCAGTCTATGGGTGAGATGAGTCTCATTAAGGATGAAGGTATTTATGTGTTCTTCTAGTAAAAGCGCTTCAAAAAGCGGCTTATGCTGTGGTAAAGAGCGGATGTTTAGAAATAAGAAAGAGAGCGCCATAATGCAATGCAGAATAATACGGATTGTGACTGGATAGCGATTAGACTTCAGTTTCAAGGACATTTGAATGATAATATACACTATTGCCTGAATATGTTGGACAGATGTTGGCATGGAAAATTGCCTTGGCCGCGGATTGAATTTGTTGAGCGATGTGATCTCGTAGAAAGGGGTGGATGTTTTGTAGCGAGAGAGTTAGAAACGTCAGTAACTGATGAACAGTGACAGGTTGTTGTAAAGCAGGATTTGTTGGTGGTTGGATTTGTTCTGGTATGCGTAAGGGTGCCACAGTCTCCGGTTTCGATGGCTCTGGAGCTGGCTTGGAACGACATTTATAACTGTATGTTGGGTGAGAGTGATCTTGACATGTGGAGCAGGTCGGAGGTAGTTTGAGATTTGTACAGCTGCGTGTAGGATGTGGTCCTGAGCAGTAACCGCATTTAAACGGGTTTTTGCACTGTGAAGTAGAGTGCTGGCCATAAACCTGACACCGCTCGCAGCGAAGAGGTAAAGGAGCAGAGGTGCGTGATGGTTCAACGCGGTGACGTTGTTTGTATATGTATGCGCCACGAGTTAGTAAGTCATCGATAGTCTGTTGAGAGTTAGTTAGTACCCGCACCATGTATGTCAAACCATGGTCGTTTTTGATCCTGAGGCATTTAATGACATTATGACCTTCTAGTTTTAGTTCTTCAAAAACTTCCTCGTCAGTGTAACTCGGATCTACCCCTCGTATCACAACAGACAGTGTGGGTGTTTTTCTCGGTGGCGGCGGCTGTTTTGTGCGTTGATCAGTGAGCTTGGTCATAGTTGATTTAGATCCAAAGATCTCAAAACTGAATTTGTTCCTGGTCGTACGCAGAAATTCCGGATCCGGCGTCTTAATAATCATGCCGTTCCGTGTTCTGACAATTTGAGTAATATTAGCCCGAGGCATATACTTAGTAATCTGCACCAAAAGAAGCTTAGGATTCGAAAATTTAGGGTCAAAGTTCTGGAGTAAGAAAGAATAAATTGGTGGTCGATTCGGAGGAGGCAGGTTGGGAAACTGGCGATCATCCTGTATGTCTATAATCATTGATGCTTCAGAACTTGCATCGCTTAACTTATGCTGGCGTTTAGCAGGCGGTAGCTTGGTGGATGCGATAGGAGAACGTTGACGAGAAGAAGAGCCCTGGCTGGTAGAGATTCGTTCCAGAGAATGGCATCTCCGTCTAATCGGTTTCCCGGAGGAGCAAGAAGGTTCCGGTGCTATAGGTGGTAAGCCAGAATGTTGTCCAATGATAGGTTGGGACGCCATAAGTCACGGTGAAGATAATGAATGAAATAGTGTGACGAAATGAAAGATGAAATGAATGAATGATGAAGCTAAGCTTCCAAAAATATGTACACTAATGTGTACGTTAACGCAGTCTCCACTCGAGTGAAACCCTTAATCTCTCCCACTCTCTCGCCCGTTGCTGAGACTTGCCGTACTTGCGTCCACAAATACGTAATAATCACAGCCTGGACTTGACACTGAAAAACAATGCCTCCAATGGGAAAGCTGGAAACCAGCGAAGTATGATGGCAATTTATGCTTAGAGCAGTTAAAATATGGGATTATATATGGGAACTTATATGCGAAAATTTGGTAGACAGAACATTTTTTGTCATTTATTTAAAAACTATTGTATAGTTACAAGAGAATTTTGAATCGATTTTAATTTATTTAGGAACTACCATATACAATATTATAATTATTTACGGTGAATGCGGTAGCAACACATGATTGCATGAAAATATGTGGAGCCATCTATTGTATAAATTGGAAAACACAATTATGACTGTACTCGATAGAGGCACACGATGATGAATTACACACTTGTAACATTTCTGATAACTACATAAAATGTTATGAGAACGAGATGATACCACACGAATGTCAGACATGCATTATATACTAACTAGATTTGTTTTATTAAGATATAGGTGTACATATTATGCGTTAATACAGACACACAATGAATTATTTTATTTGTGCATGAAAGAGAGATACCACATATATGCGTTGACTGTGGAAATGCAGAAGCATGTGAACATTGCAACCTAGCATTGTTATGTGAACTAATACACAAAATATAAACTTTAATGTAGTTTATTGTAATATTTATCAAGAGTTTCATTCCCATCCAATGGATGGTAGGACCGTAGAAGGCAATACCTTTTTTTTTTGTGGCCAGAATTCTAGTTTATATTTATGACACTTAAAATATGAGAGTATATATATGAGAACGTATATGCGAAAAAAATTGTAGACAGAACTTTTTTACTTATTTAAGAATGCTGTGTAGTTACAATAGAGAATTTTGAACCCGATTTTTAATTTATTTAGGAACTACCATATACAATATTATAATTATTTACGGTGAATGCGGTAGCAATAACAGATTGCGTGAAAATATGTGGAGCCATCTATTGCATAATATGGAAAACACGATTATGGGTGTATTTGATAGAACTACCCGGTGATGAATTACACACTTGTAATATGTGTGATAACTACATAAAATGTTATGAGAACGAGATGATACCACACGAATGTCAGATTTGCATTATATACTAACTAGATTTGTTTATTAAGATATAGGTGTACATATTATGCGTTAATACAGACACACAACGAATTATTTATTTTGGCATGAAAGAGAGATACCACATATATGCGGTGGTTGTGGAAATGCAGAAGGATGTGAACATTGCAACCTAGCATTGTTATGTGAACAAATACACAAAATATAAACTTTTATTGGAACTTATACGTTTGTTGTTCGTTTGTTTGTTTATAGCTAGTTATATTGACTTGTACCATTTTAGAGGGTTATGCAGTTTTTTAGGGAAGAGTGATGTATAATTGGAGGATTTAAGGATTGTGTGATGTTTCATAGAAGTTTTTATTACATTATAATAATTGCTAAGGTTTTAAGGATCTTTCCAATCCTTAACATTTGCTAGGAAATTAACGAGGAAATTGCAGTTAGTGTAGTATTGTATAGAACTGGAAGAGTAGAAATATGGAAAGAATAATGAATATGTACTGATAAAGTATATTATACCTGTATATTGTGAATGATGAGCATGAGGGATGAGGCGAGGTGTGCTAGTATATCACAGCACAGAAGTGTTAGGCAGATGAAGTTTTTTTTTTTTTTTTTTTGCCTAGGGGCTGCTTAAGCTTTAATGTAGATAATGGGAACCCTGGTAGTGGTAGATGGATTTAGTGTACAAATAATGGAAATATGAGTGGCAGATGATCATGAACTTGATAATTTGGGAGACCCTACTGGTCAAAGGGCTCAGGAGGTAGATTGTAGCAATAGAGAGTATAGACCAATGATAGCGTTGGAGGATAATATTAACATGGAGAAGGATGGAGAGCTAAAAGGCACATAGTATTTTAAAGTAAGGGGTCGTGGGTTATAACGAGAGCATATGTATGCGAGACGCAAAGTTTTAAGATGAAAATGGAGTGTAGGAAACTGAATTTGGTCGCACAACTTTGCTGTAGGACTAATTAGTTTGACTCGATATGCAATGTGGAAAGCACATTGTTCCATCATTAATAAGTTTTTGTAAACTGTGTGGATGGTTTTAACTCATGCAGCATTTTCGTAAGTTAGCACAGGCCGTAAAAGACGCCTTGTATGTATTTAGAATTGTGTTTGCTTTCAGTATTTAGGACGTTTGCCGACACTTTTTTTTTTTTTTAATAAGTTAACTTTATTGTATGCTTTTTTTTTGCGATTGTTTGAAGATGTTTTTAACTGAGATGTTTAGTGAATGTGACCATTAACTAAGTTACACTTGAATGTGCTTGGATGAGAGCTTGATTTAGTTTTAGGGAAAGGTAGTTAGGATTTTTTTTTTTTATGGATTTTTGATGTTTTACGGAGGAATGATGATGATAATTTGTGTTTTTTGTGGTGTTGATTGCTAGTTTTTTATTTGCTGCACCACTGAAGAAAACTGTTAATTATTATCTGTAGAGCAATGTTGATGGATTGGATACTAGATTTTAACGCAAGAAAAGATAGTGTTGGTGGCATATTGAAAGACCTGAAGTTATCAGGAAGTGGATACATATTGGGAACATAGAGATCTGGTGACAGAGCAGATTTTTTGAGGTACTCAACAGTGAAGGAAAATAGGATGGGAGAAGCAGTTATATATTGAAATATATGACAGGCGGTTGATTTAAAAACTTGTATATCAGTTTTATATACAAGATAGGAAATTGAAGATGAATTATTGTGTATGCAATTGTGTGGTGTTTACTTTGTTAAATATTTTTGAGTTAAATAATACAAGACATGTTGGTTTGATCTAATTATAATGTTGTGTAACCATGGTAGTTAAGACCGGTAGTTGATTGTTGATCGAATATCCTGGGTGAAATTTTGCTTGATGTATGGGATGTATTTTGTGTTGTTATGTATGCATACAGACGTCTTACTATAATACGTTATAGGGTTTTACTAAAAGCAAACGTTAATTGAATTGTACGGTAGGATGATAAGATGGTATGAGTTTTTTCTTGGTCTGGAAACATTAACGTCTTAGAGGGTTTCCAGGTGACAGGAAAATATCCAGTGTGCAGAATGATAGTAAAAATTGTGGGTAACAAAGTAAGTAATATAAGAGGGCATAGTTTAATATGACGATAGTTTATTGAATTAAAGACAGGGGCACTATTCCTTTGTTACCAATAACTGTACGGATATTTGAACTATGAATGGTTTTGTTTGAGATTTATTTTTGCGGAAGAGTATGAAGGATATGAGGTTGTAATGAAACAGAAGATGAAATGAATGTGTTGGATGGATGTCTATATGAATATGTGGGACGGAGTGGTGTGAAGAAGTCTTGAAGGAAATTAGCAAAAGCAGCAGCTTTAAAAGAGTCTGTCTATATAGATAACGCATTATTTAATAATGGATATGGTGTTTTACTGCTTTTGCAAAGAGCATTGAAATGTTTTCAATACTTGTTAGGATGAGTGACCTCAGAGAGAGTATTACAGATTTTATACCAATACCATAGCTTGTAAGCACAGATATAATTTGATTAACCTTTGAACTTTTGGTGATGATGAAGTGTTTTTTTTTTTTTATTTTTTATACGCTGATATTTATGATAAAACTGTTGAGAGCGAGTGATAAATGTGAGATATTTTGCTGACAATGCTGGTCGATAAGTGGATAATGTAGTTACAGGTATGTAAAGTGAACTAGTTTTTGATTGAAGTTGTGATGATATGATTGTTATGATACAGTTTTTTTTTTTTTTTGATGTAGGAGCTTGCAAAGGGTTTATTGCTCCCGATAGATATGTTTTGTATTGTTTTCAGGTGAATTTATTAAAATGGTCTTTAGTTCTTTGAAATTTGTAGACTGAGACATATCTTGAGTACTATAATGTAATTTGATTGGAACATGATCACATCAATTTTTAATGGATTGAGAACATTAATATAGATTTGTGAAATGTGATTAGCAGAAGTAATGACAATATTTGGTATGTTTTGTGATATAAACCTATTGGGTTTTTGGAAGATTATGAATGATATCAGTTATGTGACTTGTGACAAAGGTTTGAAAACTAGACCCCCACCCCTATTAGTTTTAAATACTATTTTTTTATTCAAATTAGCTTGAATATTTCATCTTTACATCAGTTTACAACCGACAAAGTCACCCAGACCGTTTACTGCGCGTGCTTGAATTTCTATATATTCACATTGAAAGCAATAATTAGAAATCACTATACCTGAACCCCAATAGCTCCTTTTGTATTTACTTGTCTTTTAATTAGCCTGTTGGATTTCAACGTATCAATAAATAATGCTTTTAAATCCATTTTTTAAAAAGTATACTTTTGGTTATTGTACATTTAAGACATGGTGGATTACTTCCTTTTGTGACAACTTTTAGTAATGAGTGGTGCTATCTTATTTACAGAATACTCCACACTTGAAAAATTTATTACAGTTGTTATCATAAGACAATAGTTATTGAACTTTCGCTAAATATGTTTACAGATAAAGTATTGCGTACAATAAGGAGGAACAAATGCTATCGAAAACTCGTCAAATGTTAAGGATTCTTGTAGACAATCCATGTAGTAAGTTGTGAATATATGTTAAAACTGAAGCCTACATTATGTATTTGATCAATGCTAAAAAAATACCTGTGAATTTTCATTAGGTAGGCTATATGTTAAAAGCATAGGAAAGAAAAAAACTAACACCAACTTTGCAATGGGAAAGGAGAATAAACTGTTTCACAAACTTCTTCTTCTTATGTCTGAAGTTTCATGAAAGTAAAATTTATTTATTTGTACAAGTAATCACCGATTTATTTCCTATTTATTTGTATTCTTTTTTCATGTCTATATGACATATATTCAAAGATCATTTACTTATTTAAACAGGTTTTTATGTCGATGCGCTAGGTTATATATTTCTATTGTATTGAATTAGATTCAATCTCCCAACATGACCCTCCTCCTCTTTGCTAACCGGATAGCGTCCCTGCTTTCGGGGTTGGCAGACTACAGTCATAATTCGTTATGGTTTCTTATCGATTTTGACCGTGCAATTTGACCTTGTATGTCCATATCAGATAACTTGCGGCCGAATGTGATTGTCGACATAGGTTGTGAGAGGTGCTGTTTCAGTTTTTCCGTCACTTGCACCACAGATGCACGTTGGTTCTGATTGATAATCCTCTTTAATGCTAGGCGGAACCTGTCACTGAGGATTTCCTTCAGACCAGTTGTTTTTCTTCATCCATGTGGTTTTGTTGTGAATTTTGTAGACTGTCATCAACTACATATCCAATAACACACCACTTCGTCACACTCACACCACATAAATAAGCATCAACTTAACCATTTTGGGAAATCAGAAAAAATCGTACGCACATTTTACAGTATCAGTTTGCTCAGTTCGCTGCACACTGGCGTTCTACTGATCCTAACATATTACGGAAAAAAGTGTGATTTACCATATACGAAGTAGCGTGCACCTTTGGCGTACAGGGTTCCGGGTTCGATTTCTGGTGGGAAAGCCATAAAATATTTTTAAACCCATTATTGTGATTCGGATTCCATGTGTAGATGCATATAATTTCTAAGTTTCGGAAGTCCTGTTTGATAGAGTGTACGAATGAGAGAAAAAATAAAGTAAGAAGAATGGACGGTCGTGTGTAACTGTCATACATGTATACATTTAAAATGACTGATCGTTACAAGCGATTGTACCCATATGGCAGAAATCTGGTAGTATACATTTCCTGGTAGAGAAACGAATAATGACACGTCCGTGGTATTGAGATCATTTGTTATTGATCACTTCGCTCTACAGAAAGTTTGTCATATGGGTTAGATGATGGGTTTACGTTTGTGCTTTGGAGGAAAGTAATATGATGTTTTGTATTTGTTAACGTATTAGATAATTAGAAGAATGTTTAGGTGCTTGGCGTGTGACAACAGTGAGTGATAGTATTGGCAAAATGGCTTTGGATCATTTCATATTTGTTTCTATCTTGCCTCGACGAAGACTAAGGGGGAAGGATGGAAAAAGCATACCAATTATAAGTGAGATGTTTGTACCTGTAGATGTGTTCTAGCCATACCTTTGATACTGTGCGTGAACTTCCATTCTTGTAATGCTGTATATGTGTACATGGCGATATTCATTTGTGAAGGATAGTTTATTAATTAACTGTCCAATTTGGTTGACATAAATCTCATCATTGGGGAGGGAAAAAGTAAAAAAATGCAAAATGGGACATTGCCTTATCGTTATTTCTTTCAAAGATTGGATTTTCGAATCTGGGAAGATGGCATTTTCCTGAACTGAATATTTCTCAGCCATTGGATTGACATACTTTGCCAATCCAATGGCTGAGAAATATTCAGTTCAGGAAAATGCCATCTTCCCAGATTCGAAAATCCAATCTTTGAAAGAAATAACGATAAGGCAATGTCCCATTTTGCATTTTTTTACTTTTTCCCTCCCCAATGATGAGATTTATGTCAACCAAATTGGACAGTTAATTAATAAACTATCCTTCACAAATGAATATCGCCATGTACACATATACAGCATTACAAGAATGGAAGTTCACGCACAGTATCAAAGGTATGGCTAGAACACATCTACAGGTACAAACATCTCACTTATAATTGGTATGCTTTTTCCATCCTTCCCCCTTAGTCTTCGTCGAGGCAAGATAGAAACAAATATGAAATGATCCAAAGCCATTTTGCCAATACTATCACTCACTGTTGTCACACGCCAAGCACCTAAACATTCTTCTAATTATCTAATACGTTAACAAATACAAAACATCATATTACTTTCCTCCAAAGCACAAACGTAAACCCATCATCTAACCCATATGACAAACTTTCTGTAGAGCGAAGTGATCAATAACAAATGATCTCAATACCACGGACGTGTCATTATTCGTTTCTCTACCAGGAAATGTATACTACCAGATTTCTGCCATATGGGTACAATCGCTTGTAACGATCAGTCATTTTAAATGTATACATGTATGACAGTTACACACGACCGTCCATTCTTCTTACTTTATTTTTTCTCTCATTCGTACACTCTATCAAACAGGACTTCCGAAACTTAGAAATTATATGCATCTACACATGGAATCCGAATCACAATAATGGGTTTAAAAATATTTTATGGCTTTCCCACCAGAAATCGAACCCGGAACCCTGTACGCCAAAGGTGCACGCTACTTCGTATATGGTAAATCACACTTTTTTCCGTAATATGTTAGGATCAGTAGAACGCCAGTGTGCAGCGAACTGAGCAAACTGATACTGTAAAATGTGCGTACGATTTTTTCTGATTTCCCAAAATGGTTAAGTTGATGCTTATTTATGTGGTGTGAGTGTGACGAAGTGGTGTGTTATTGGATATGTAGTTGATGACAGTCTACAAAATTCACAACAAAACCACATGGATGAAGAAAAACAACTGGTCTGAAGGAAATCCTCAGTGACAGGTTCCGCCTAGCATTAAAGAGGATTATCAATCAGAACCAACGTGCATCTGTGGTGCAAGTGACGGAAAAACTGAAACAGCACCTCTCACAACCTATGTCGACAATCACATTCGGCCGCAAGTTATCTGATATGGACATACAAGGTCAAATTGCACGGTCAAAATCGATAAGAAACCATAACGAATTATGACTGTAGTCTGCCAACCCCGAAAACAGGGACGCTATCCGGTTAGCAAAGAGGAGGAGGGTCATGTTGGGAGATTGAATCTAATTCAATACAATAGAAATATATAACCTAGCGCATCGACATAAAAACCTGTTTAAATAAGTAAATGATCTTTGAATATATGTCATATAGACATGAAAAAAGAATACAAATAAATAGGAAATAAATCGGTGATTACTTGTACAAATAAATAAATTTTACTTTCATGAAACTTCAGACATAAGAAGAAGAAGTTTGTGAAACAGTTTATTCTCCTTTCCCATTGCAAAGTTGGTGTTAGTTTTTTTCTTTCCTATGCTTTTAACATATAGCCTACCTAATGAAAATTCACAGGTATTTTTTTAGCATTGATCAAATACATAATGTAGGCTTCAGTTTTAACATATATTCACAACTTACTACATGGATTGTCTACAAGAATCCTTAACATTTGACGAGTTTTCGATAGCATTTGTTCCTCCTTATTGTACGCAATACTTTATCTGTAAACATATTTAGCGAAAGTTCAATAACTATTGTCTTATGATAACAACTGTAATAAATTTTTCAAGTGTGGAGTATTCTGTAAATAAGATAGCACCACTCATTACTAAAAGTTGTCACAAAAGGAAGTAATCCACCATGTCTTAAATGTACAATAACCAAAAGTATACTTTTTAAAAAATGGATTTAAAAGCATTATTTATTGATACGTTGAAATCCAACAGGCTAATTAAAAGACAAGTAAATACAAAAGGAGCTATTGGGGTTCAGGTATAGTGATTTCTAATTATTGCTTTCAATGTGAATATATAGAAATTCAAGCACGCGCAGTAAACGGTCTGGGTGACTTTGTCGGTTGTAAACTGATGTAAAGATGAAATATTCAAGCTAATTTGAATAAAAAAATAGTATTTAAAACTAATAGGGGTGGGGGTCTAGTTTTCAAACCTTTGTCACAAGTCACATAACTGATATCATTCATAATCTTCCAAAAACCCAATAGGTTTATATCACAAAACATACCAAATATTGTCATTACTTCTGCTAATCACATTTCACAAATCTATATTAATGTTCTCAATCCATTAAAAATTGATGTGATCATGTTCCAATCAAATTACATTATAGTACTCAAGATATGTCTCAGTCTACAAATTTCAAAGAACTAAAGACCATTTTAATAAATTCACCTGAAAACAATACAAAACATATCTATCGGGAGCAATAAACCCTTTGCAAGCTCCTACATCAAAAAAAAAAAAAAAAACTGTATCATAACAATCATATCATCACAACTTCAATCAAAAACTAGTTCACTTTACATACCTGTAACTACATTATCCACTTATCGACCAGCATTGTCAGCAAAATATCTCACATTTATCACTCGCTCTCAACAGTTTTATCATAAATATCAGCGTATAAAAAATAATAAAAAAAAAAAACACTTCATCATCACCAAAAGTTCAAAGGTTAATCAAATTATATCTGTGCTTACAAGCTATGGTATTGGTATAAAATCTGTAATACTCTCTCTGAGGTCACTCATCCTAACAAGTATTGAAAACATTTCAATGCTCTTTGCAAAAGCAGTAAAACACCATATCCATTATTAAATAATGCGTTATCTATATAGACAGACTCTTTTAAAGCTGCTGCTTTTGCTAATTTCCTTCAAGACTTCTTCACACCACTCCGTCCCACATATTCATATAGACATCCATCCAACACATTCATTTCATCTTCTGTTTCATTACAACCTCATATCCTTCATACTCTTCCGCAAAAATAAATCTCAAACAAAACCATTCATAGTTCAAATATCCGTACAGTTATTGGTAACAAAGGAATAGTGCCCCTGTCTTTAATTCAATAAACTATCGTCATATTAAACTATGCCCTCTTATATTACTTACTTTGTTACCCACAATTTTTACTATCATTCTGCACACTGGATATTTTCCTGTCACCTGGAAACCCTCTAAGACGTTAATGTTTCCAGACCAAGAAAAAACTCATACCATCTTATCATCCTACCGTACAATTCAATTAACGTTTGCTTTTAGTAAAACCCTATAACGTATTATAGTAAGACGTCTGTATGCATACATAACAACACAAAATACATCCCATACATCAAGCAAAATTTCACCCAGGATATTCGATCAACAATCAACTACCGGTCTTAACTACCATGGTTACACAACATTATAATTAGATCAAACCAACATGTCTTGTATTATTTAACTCAAAAATATTTAACAAAGTAAACACCACACAATTGCATACACAATAATTCATCTTCAATTTCCTATCTTGTATATAAAACTGATATACAAGTTTTTAAATCAACCGCCTGTCATATATTTCAATATATAACTGCTTCTCCCATCCTATTTTCCTTCACTGTTGAGTACCTCAAAAAATCTGCTCTGTCACCAGATCTCTATGTTCCCAATATGTATCCACTTCCTGATAACTTCAGGTCTTTCAATATGCCACCAACACTATCTTTTCTTGCGTTAAAATCTAGTATCCAATCCATCAACATTGCTCTACAGATAATAATTAACAGTTTTCTTCAGTGGTGCAGCAAATAAAAAACTAGCAATCAACACCACAAAAAACACAAATTATCATCATCATTCCTCCGTAAAACATCAAAAATCCATAAAAAAAAAAATCCTAACTACCTTTCCCTAAAACTAAATCAAGCTCTCATCCAAGCACATTCAAGTGTAACTTAGTTAATGGTCACATTCACTAAACATCTCAGTTAAAAACATCTTCAAACAATCGCAAAAAAAAAGCATACAATAAAGTTAACTTATTAAAAAAAAAAAAAAAAAGTGTCGGCAAACGTCCTAAATACTGAAAGCAAACACAATTCTAAATACATACAAGGCGTCTTTTACGGCCTGTGCTAACTTACGAAAATGCTGCATGAGTTAAAACCATCCACACAGTTTACAAAAACTTATTAATGATGGAACAATGTGCTTTCCACATTGCATATCGAGTCAAACTAATTAGTCCTACAGCAAAGTTGTGCGACCAAATTCAGTTTCCTACACTCCATTTTCATCTTAAAACTTTGCGTCTCGCATACATATGCTCTCGTTATAACCCACGACCCCTTACTTTAAAATACTATGTGCCTTTTAGCTCTCCATCCTTCTCCATGTTAATATTATCCTCCAACGCTATCATTGGTCTATACTCTCTATTGCTACAATCTACCTCCTGAGCCCTTTGACCAGTAGGGTCTCCCAAATTATCAAGTTCATGATCATCTGCCACTCATATTTCCATTATTTGTACACTAAATCCATCTACCACTACCAGGGTTCCCATTATCTACATTAAAGCTTAAGCAGCCCCTAGGCAAAAAAAAAAAAAAAAAAACTTCATCTGCCTAACACTTCTGTGCTGTGATATACTAGCACACCTCGCCTCATCCCTCATGCTCATCATTCACAATATACAGGTATAATATACTTTATCAGTACATATTCATTATTCTTTCCATATTTCTACTCTTCCAGTTCTATACAATACTACACTAACTGCAATTTCCTCGTTAATTTCCTAGCAAATGTTAAGGATTGGAAAGATCCTTAAAACCTTAGCAATTATTATAATGTAATAAAAACTTCTATGAAACATCACACAATCCTTAAATCCTCCAATTATACATCACTCTTCCCTAAAAAACTGCATAACCCTCTAAAATGGTACAAGTCAATATAACTAGCTATAAACAAACAAACGAACAACAAACGTATAAGTTCCAATAAAAGTTTATATTTTGTGTATTTGTTCACATAACAATGCTAGGTTGCAATGTTCACATCCTTCTGCATTTCCACAACCACCGCATATATGTGGTATCTCTCTTTCATGCCAAAATAAATAATTCGTTGTGTGTCTGTATTAACGCATAATATGTACACCTATATCTTAATAAACAAATCTAGTTAGTATATAATGCAAATCTGACATTCGTGTGGTATCATCTCGTTCTCATAACATTTTATGTAGTTATCACACATATTACAAGTGTGTAATTCATCACCGGGTAGTTCTATCAAATACACCCATAATCGTGTTTTCCATATTATGCAATAGATGGCTCCACATATTTTCACGCAATCTGTTATTGCTACCGCATTCACCGTAAATAATTATAATATTGTATATGGTAGTTCCTAAATAAATTAAAAATCGGGTTCAAAATTCTCTATTGTAACTACACAGCATTCTTAAATAAGTAAAAAAGTTCTGTCTACAAATTTTTTCGCATATACGTTCTCATATATATACTCTCATATTTTAAGTGTCATAAATATAAACTAGAATTCTGGCCACAAAAAAAAAGGTATTGCCTTCTACGGTCCTACCATCCATTGGATGGGAATGAAACTCTTGATAAATATTACAATAAACTACATTAAAGTTTATATTTTGTGTATTAGTTCACATAACAATGCTAGGTTGCAATGTTCACATGCTTCTGCATTTCCACAGTCAACGCATATATGTGGTATCTCTCTTTCATGCACAAATAAAATAATTCATTGTGTGTCTGTATTAACGCATAATATGTACACCTATATCTTAATAAAACAAATCTAGTTAGTATATAATGCATGTCTGACATTCGTGTGGTATCATCTCGTTCTCATAACATTTTATGTAGTTATCAGAAATGTTACAAGTGTGTAATTCATCATCGTGTGCCTCTATCGAGTACAGTCATAATTGTGTTTTCCAATTTATACAATAGATGGCTCCACATATTTTCATGCAATCATGTGTTGCTACCGCATTCACCGTAAATAATTATAATATTGTATATGGTAGTTCCTAAATAAATTAAAATCGATTCAAAATTCTCTTGTAACTATACAATAGTTTTTAAATAAATGACAAAAAATGTTCTGTCTACCAAATTTTCGCATATAAGTTCCCATATATAATCCCATATTTTAACTGCTCTAAGCATAAATTGCATCGCCTCCATAGCCAAGTCAAAGAGCGCCCACCTCATAGGCTGGATAAAGGTTTATATTCTGTGTAACTTTTCAGATACTAATGGAAAATTGTAATGTACACACGTCTCTGTTTTTCCACAGTCAACGCCAATATATGGAGTTTCTCTTTCATGCCTAAAATAAAATAAATCAATCTGTGTCTATATTAATGCGTAATATGTACCTCTATATCTTAATAAAACATAAATCTAATTACTATATAATGCAAGTCTGACAATCACGTGGTATCATGTCATTCTCATAACATTTTATATTGTCGCAAACGCAAATACTACGTAAATCCTTCAGCCTATTTGTATCAATAGTTGATAACACAATACAATACGTATATTCCAAATACTTGTACTACACCACGCATATACATAATTGCCCATTCAAAACTTTCAACAATTTCTAATTGTACAATTATTTTCGTGTAAGTGCGTTGAATACTAAAAATCAACAGTTTTCATAATTTCGTCTACGCAAATATATAATCTGCAGAGTTGTATGCTAATCAATGTGTTCCGTATTAGTACATGATCTATACCAATATAAATATACCATTCCAGCACTAAAAGTACAATTCGTCTAAATTTTAAATAACTAGTCAATAACATTAAAATATAAATAATTATATACATTGTAAATAATTCAATCGATAATATTCTAATTTCGTAAGTTGTATTTATAAATAAGTCCTAAGTATAAAAAATACTATATTCCAATAATTCAAATCTATTCAAAACTGTTTTAACATAATGGGAGCAGCATCCTCTCCGGTAAACGTAAAACAATAACACCAGTAAATACAAGTCTTTGCCTATGTCTTATGCCTTCAAAATTGTTGATTCATGCTTTCAATAGTACACCAATACTAAAATATGGGTTTCTCTTAAAAATATTACCCGTTGTATTCATTAATATATTATTTCCTAAAATAATAAAACTTTCCCAAACATTCCACATGTCATCTTCCCTATGCATCATGCTAGTCTCATTCCATAATAATTTTGTTATCTCCTAAGCTCATTCTAAAATAGCTTAAAACCCTATCTGTAATGTTATACATTAACAGTTAAAATTGCCTCATACTTTACAAACAAAAATATTAAATATTTTTACATACATAAAGCATTTTATACCCATTTCAATAGTTGCAAATACGTCAATTATCTGTCAAATGTATTTGCTGTTGCTTCAAATTAAATCAGTTCCACACGTAAAAAATCAATCACCATATAAAGCTTCCCAACTGTTATCAAATATTATAAGGAATATATATTCTTATAATTCAATACATGGTAAATAAAAACAATATAATTATCTCTGGTACTTGTTAATTCTATAATAGCAGCTACATAAATACTCTAGTTCGCAGTAAATACAATATACTTAAATATTATGCTCCATACCGTAATCCAATTTAAAATATTTTCAAGCTATTATTTATTTAATTCTTTCAAATGGAAATCGTAGTGCCAATTAGCATAAATACAATCTTCAGCATTTCCTCAATATGTGCAACATTCATCAATGCAAACCAATACTAAACAATTCCCAAGCAACGTGTAAATTGTAATACTCCACCCATTCCAAATCCATCATGTGCCGTTCCGCACATTCACTACGTTAACGCAAACCAATACTAAAACTGCACCCGAATATAATCTTAAATACATCTATACAAATAAAATATAAGTTTGTTCTATTTTATAGCAATTCAATATACTTCTACAAACCATATTATTAAATAAAAATCCTAAATAAATAATAAACAACCCTACAAAGTGCATACGTATCCAGTTAAACCCAATTTAATAACCTCATTACAAACTAATATATTACGCTTAAATGGTGCTTCAATTCAATAAACAATAATAGCTTTCTCTATTTATTTTATTCTCTTCTCTTTCTTGTACATCTAAATCTCATGTAATTCACCTTAAGTCTCCCCCTTCATTCTGTATCAGTCTCCCATATAACGTGGCTGTTAAATAAAGTTGTAATTATTGCCAATAGATGGTAGCACAGTTGCACATATCATAGTACTGTGGGGTTCCGCTTTCTTTATGAAAATGTCTCGTTATCTATTATTATTATTTCAATTTTATAATAATTAAGTACATGCTAAAACAAAAAATAATATAAATTAATCACATAATGCAATAATATGTTAAACTATGCAACTTCGCCCAGCCAAATTCTTCACAATTTTAATTACCATCAATCTATACGACAATGCAAGCAAAACGCGCGCATTCGCATTTCAGAGTCCTACTATGGAGGAACCTCTGTTCAACAATCACGCAACGCCGCCATATTGAAAAAACAAATCCGTCCATCAAACCCACAATCGGCAACGCTCAATTCTTCATACGTAAGTATATACATATAATAAGTATTATAGGTTAATTAATATTGATCATTTCCAATTATATAAATAAAAGAATGTTCAAGGTAAATTCATAATTAATCTAGTAAAAATTAAAGTATAATTCATAATTAGGGCTTGGTCTCATTACGTAAAAATTATATTATAGGTAACTATACGTAGTCTAATCACTGTAGAGCTCCTCCCTGGCTAATCGGTTAACGTACGCAACTTTGGCGTGGTCAACCCGGGTTCTATTCCCGGCGGAAGCTCATGTGATTCGGATTCCACGTTAATCAGTATGTCCACGTCTCATATAACCTCACTGCTAAAAGAAACGCTAAACTAAAGTCAACAACAATCTAATTAGTTTTCGCTGCAACACTACAAAACATCCCTAAAAGAAAAATTTACCTATTTATGGAAAAATCAGTGTAATTATTCTCATTACAGACAACACTGCAATATGGACATAAATTATATACAACTGCAACAACAAACAACCAGGAAATAGCCAACAAAATAGCGGCCGTGTCATCAAAGGTAAGTAAACTTTCTCTTCTTACTTAAGTCACAATAATAAATATATATACAAAGTGTGCCGGTATCTATAAATGAAAACACCATTAGCGTCCACGGCTACCAAGCAGCAAATATACAAATCAGGTGTGCAAAACTCGCAACAGTAATGGCGCCAGCGCAAAGGTTACACATACGTAATAAAATATAAAAAGCAAGCGGTAAAAGTATAAAGGGAAGTCAAAGCAAAACCAAACAGTAAGGGCGCCAGCGGAAAAATCACACATACGTAATAAAATATACAAAGCGAGCGGTAAAAGTATAAAGGGAACTCGCACTACGATCAGACAGTAATGGCGCCAGCGGAAAAATCACACATACGTAATAAGCTATACAAAACAAGCTGTAAAAGTATAAAAGAAAGTCGCACTACGGTCAGACAGTAATGGCGCCAGCGCAAAAATCACATACGTAATAAAATATATATAGCAAGCGGTAAAAGTATAAAGGGAACTCGCACTACGGTCAGACAGTAATGGCGCCAGCGCAAAAGATCACAGAGACACGTAATAAAATATACACAGCGGCGGCAAGTCCTCTGCTGTGTAGAAGTACGTCAATTACTACTGGTATACATTAAGGGTGTCACTTCAAAAAGTGGAGGCAACTGCCCCTCCTGTCCCCCGTCCCTGCATACATAGAATGAAACGGGATACTACCGTTACAAATTATTTTTTGTTGAAAAAATTTATGGGTGGTGAACCAGGTGTTGCTGTGTATACCATGAAAAGAAAATATTTAAGCGAAGTCGAAAACGATAAAATTATCTATTTACTTTTAGAACTAATTGTTTTTAGCCAGTAAGTAGGAGAAAATAATGACAAAGTGAGCGTCTTGTGAGTTTCTTTCCTTGCATTTTCTTCTGAATCGAAACTTCTGTCTCGTTTGAGATTCAAATCACGGGTCTGCTATCCTGACCAGGGCGCCCGAAGAGAAAAGGCAGGGTGGGGCCCGGCCCTCCTGACTCACGAAAATGTATACGTAATACAGCAAACCACGTTATATTAAATACCAGACGTAATTAGCAACCATGGAATGGACCCTCCCTAGAAAACTTTCTTCTGGCGCCCATGATCGTGACTGAGGACCTTTGGCTATTCTTCACCAGTATTTTGGCATCGAGGGACTAAAAATATCAGTTGAGTACGAGTAAGTCAAATCAAAGGCGCACACATGCATAGAAAAATCAATTGTACATGGATAATAATTTAGATCAACTTTAAGCCTAAAAGAAATTTATGAAATATGTCACTGTTAATACTAAACAAACTGAAAAAGTTCGGAAATGTATTGGTAAATATCGGTGTCCATTTGCCGATACCGATACTCCCCAAAGTTTCCGATATCACCGATACCGATATATCGGTACATCACTAAAAACTAAGTTTTAGTGGTGTGTACGAGACGAGATTTGGTGCTGTCTCATCACGAAAAGATGTGCAAGTGCTGTTTCGTCTCGAAAAGTGTGTCTCGTTTCGTGGGCAACATCTATTATTAAATTAGTTTTAAACACACTTTCATTGAGAAGTTCCGTATTACAATTTACTATTGAATAGACATTTAAACTGTGGGATTTATAGCTTTGAAAGCTCTTGCCTTTGGTTGGTGCAAGCGGTCTTGAGATCGTTTCCCGGTGGGGATATTCGGTCGAAAACATGTAGAAGTTTCTTTTTTCTTTTTTTTTTTTCAGGCCGGGCATCCTGAATTAAGTTTTCTTCATTCACACCCAGAATAGCACCTAGCATAATGGTCCCAGATCGCTTCCTTTCTTCCTTCCCAATTCTCCAGGCCATAGATGCCGGAAGTCCAGGAATTTAATTCCTATTCCTAATCCTCGTAGTTTTGTATTCGTTGAAGGATTGGAGGCTTTGAAGAATCGATAGTAATTGATGCGAATCACCGAGGACGGCCATAGCTCAGGTCGAATGCCGTAATGCATCACAATACTTAAACCTGGTTAGCGAACATTCGATTAAATTCAATCCAGAAAGAAATAAAGATATTATTATTTTCAAACTTATCTCCACAATGGTTGACGTTTCGTTACTTATTCTTTTTTAAGCTACTGTCTGTGTATGACAATTTACCAAATACGCCTACTTAAAGCCTGTGAAGCAGCCGTTGTTTATCTCAAGTATCCATGATAAAACATCTTACTGTACAAAGCTACTGGACTATTGTCTATCAGGGCATCAACACCATCATGCCCACACTATAATTGGGCATTAAAAAAATAAATTCCGTTTTGTCTTCCATAAGTGTTTAGTTACTTGATAAAACTAACTGAAATGAAATGAATTGGGGAGTGAAGAAAGTAGTAGGAAACAGTAGAACCCCGAGAAAAACCATGTACACGGTGTTTGTCCATCACAAAGCTCACTTGGCTTGAGCTGGGATCGAACCAAGCACTCTATGCACCAGAGATGAACGCTCTACCACTGAACCACCACGGCCCCTAATTATTTGATAAATTTAATGGCTGAAAGTATAATTCTCGTTACTGATTTTTTTTCTTTTCTTGGACAAGAAGGAACAAAAGGTTTAAATTTAATGAATGAAACATTTACAAAACAAATATATTTATTATTTCTTTAATTACATAACTTATTTATTCTCCAGCTGAAGATATAACTTATTTTGGCACCTTTGGCTGGGCCATTAACAGAATTGGAAACTGCTTATCATATTTCTGACCAACATCAAAACAGCGTTTTTTGGTGTCTTTCAAGCAAAATATAGATGAAAAACGAATGATATACATTAAGACGCACTGAGAAGGCAAGAAAGTTGTGCAGATTACACCATCATTCAACAAGACAAAAGAAAATATAAACTGTACATGTCTATAGAAGCTGAGTCTTTCTCCCCCCCCCCCTAAATAACTGGATGGATCTCAGCTTACGATTTCTCAGCCCCTCATCACATCCACCACTCTCAATGAATCTATCAACATAACAAAAGTTTTCAAAACAAAAGTTCTTGTTCTTCCTCGTTTGTCTGCCCTTCTAGTCTTCACTCAATAGATCTTCATCAAGGTTCACGTCCTGAAAAGAGATCAAAAAGTCAGCAATTAGCTGCAAGGTTCTGCTAAACAAGGAGGGGTTGAGTTGTCGCAGTACGAGGGCTTTCAGTAGCCATGACAACAGTGTAAAAACAAAGGAACTTTTACGATGCTAGGTGGTGAGCTACGTTACAAGAATATGGGATTAAAAAAAAAAAAAAAAAAAAAAAGAGGGGGCGATGAAGTCCAAGGCCACTTGCTACTTCGTTCAGTATCAGTTACATACAAAGAATGGCAGAGGGTAAACATGAAAAAAAAAAAATCCTAATAAATGAAAGAAGAACGAACGTGATAGTATTTCTGTGTGCATTTGCAGCACATAAACTTCCAATTAAAATGTCAAACACTAACAACAGAAACAGCGAACGATATGAACAGGGTGGTACGGGCTGATAGCACGCACGAATACGTGGGCTGAGGAGGAACTCGTACTTACAAAGAACATTGTAGCATTTACTGAAAAACAATCCACTAATGTACTATACGATAGGATTGTTATATGCGTTCCAGATGAAAAACCGTGTATCTGTTGCAATCAAGTTCCTGTTTCGATTCCTGGGGTCGTTCACTGTCCCCCCACCTCTGATTTTTATTTACTTATGCAATATTCGTCACTCCCCACCTTTTTTTTTTTTTTTTTTTTTTTACTTGTCTTTTCATTTGTCAAGGAACGGCAAGTGAGTTTTTGTATCGTCTTAAACCTGAGAATCAAATAGCTTACATTAATTACTTAATGACATGTCTTACACTACCAGTGGTGGATGCAAAGGGGTTGCGGGTTTATCCCTCCATCCCCTTCGCAAGATACAGAAAAATAAATATTTACTATATATTGACATTATATATTACGCATCCTGAAATGATACGAACTTGGCTGCTTCAACCCTTTCCTTGACGAAATTCTGTGTACGCCACTCCCTTATAACGATTAAGAATAATAAAATAATCTGTTTCTCTGCTTTCTAAGTAGAATATCAATCATATCTTGACTGTTTTGTTGTAAACGTAGCAAATGGATTTTTGTTTCCTATCAGATGCCATCCAAATCATAGGCTGAATAAATTTCTCAGCTAAGAAAATCATGTCGGTTCCGAAAATCAAAGTCAAATTGTTGTTAAGAAAAGTGAAACAGTTCCTTCTCTAAGCTCCGTCGCCCTCATTATTATTATGATGATTATTGCGGAGACATCTATACGGTAGACACGTGTAATCTTCAAACATTACATGACATTGATCAAGTTTACTCATGTGGTTGTCATCTACAAAGATTGATACAAAGACCCGTTGCTAATAGTTAAGTCAATACTTAAAACAAATTTTACAAAAGTTTAAAACACATTACTGCAAATTTATCGTAGTTTCAGACCATCTTGTAAGTTCAGATATGTAATAAATAAGAGTTAATTTAAAAATTGTCACTAGGAATTCGGTTCGGGAAGGTAACTATCCCAAGTAAACAGAAATGAAATCTTTAATTTTTACGTCCCACGATTATGTCGGGTAAGCTAAAGGAGACTATGATGATGAGAATAAATGAAATGGTGGAATGGAGAAAGGGGAAGAAACGGGAGAACCCCAAGAAATCTCACGCACACGATGTCTAAGTACAACTACGGCTAAAAGCATTGAATGTGAGCCCTCAACCTTAGGAAGACCGAATGCCTTTAGACTTTTTTTTTTATTATTCATTCTGCCCCACCACAATTTTTTTCTTTCTGATACATTTTACAAATGCACTGTTCTTTTAATCGTTATAATTTACTACTTACGTATATTATTAGTCTTTATTGAATATTCTACAATCAAATCTTTACTCCGAGTCGTCTGCAACCAACTATACTTCTGAGGGGTTGGGTTGTATAGGCAGCAGGCGCACGAAGCTCGCAAAATTCTAACATTACAGAAATGCATATAATAATAATAATAATAATAATAATAATAATAATAATAATAATAATAATAATAATAATAATAATAATAATAATAATAATAATAATTACGTACACAAAATTCCAAAATGTAATTCATCCTCAAGGAGGGGGTGGGGAAGAGTGAAATCCCCTCCCTGCTAAGTTCGTCCAAAGCACTACTGCTGGCGACGCTATTGGCAAGAATCGATTCCAAATTGTTTCCCTGACCATGGCCGCCCGCAGGGTGGGAGAGATGACGTGGGTCAACAGTACGTAACCCACTCTGACTCACTACGACCCACTCTACTCAGTACACTAATAGACAGCATCTTCTGAACACTGGCGAATTTGTCTACGCTTTACTTAAGGCCTCCAATTTACTTCCTTTTTCATTTGTTTCTATTTATTTACCTGAGGTAAGTATATCTAAGTGAAAAAAAAAAGAACTTCAAGCACTTCAGGATATTGATATTTATAACTGTAATAACAGAGATAGGACTTACTGCTTGGTTTTCGAGACACTGCCGAATTTTAGATTTTATTTTGTAGGCTTACTTTACCTTGATTCGAGTCTCTCATCGTATTTCCCAGTTAAAAGTATGTGTAATTCAACGAAGAAATAATTATATATAATAATTAAATTGAAATTCATCGTAATATGTCCCATGACAAACACTTTACCATTTTATATCGTAAAAGTCAGATCAACCGGTATTGCAACAGAGCGGTGCTTGAGCGATTGACCGTAGACATTCGAACTCCGATTAATTATAATTTCACAACGTTATTTTACTACAAGTGTAAACTCTATAGTCAGTGGTGAGGAAGACGTGGATCATGGGTCAAAGTGGGTCATGGTGGGTGGTGGCTCATGGGTGGGTCAAGTTTTCGTTGAGTCATGCCACCTCTGCCACCTGTATATTTTCGAAAGAGTTCTTGGAAATAAGTCTCAAAATAGATTTGCTTATTTACTCACTACTATTCAAAATATTTAAATATATATTTACTATGTAGTAGTTGGTTGGTTAGAGTAGAGTTTCTATAGTTCCTTTCAGCACCGAGGCTAGGTAAGACGTGGACCTACAGCTGGACATAGGATCCGAATCATATAGTAGTACTATTATATAATTATACCACTAAAGTAATGTTTCCAATTACTATAATAATAAAGTTGTGCAATGCAAGTAAATAACTCCTGTGCACGCGTGAATCACGCTGTGCGCGCTTATGTGTCGGTCTCCACTTCTAACCCCCAAACACTCACATTGGAAAAAACTCTGCGGGTGTCCCACCTTGTGACGAAAATTGTTAAGTCTAAAGATTCGTAATTTCCACCGAGAATAAAGTCACAAGCATCATGCGTGGTAGTTATTCTTTATAAGCGGAAACAAAATTTAAATTGTCATCTGCTTAAGCTATTATTCTTAAATACATTAAAAAAAAAAAAAAAAAAAGGAATGAAACTAACAGTGTACCTACTTAACAAACAGATTACACTTTCATTTCATTATGTAAGTACTTTAAAAAAAATCTTTACGAGATCTTTAAAACCGATTTTATGTGAATCTTTTATCATGAAAACAAATCTACAAATCGTCCAAAGTTAACAACTCCAGCACCAAAATGAACAATACTTAATCTGCAGTTATAAATGCAATATACTGCAATTACGAGCAGTCAAACTGTCTTTTGTTATGCTCATTATCTATAGCCTCCCCCCTCCCATTACAACATGCTCCCCACTTCTTCACCTTTCTCCTCTCCTCGCTCCTCAATTACACGCGTGCTTTTCACCCAATCGCTTAGTTTCCTTGGGCTTTAACATGGCGTGAATTTTCAACGGCTTCCACGGTACCTGTTGCGGCTTCACTGTCAACTGTGACGTCATATAAAAGGGGAGGGGCATTTGATTCAATGATGATCCGCCCACTACCTCGGTTCCATGGCAACCAGTGAACAGGCTTTAGTGATGGATGGTGGTAGTGGGGGAAATGCACATTGGAACATTACGGTTGGCTTACCAACTTATGAACATTTAAGAATACTTTGTAAAATATTTTTTGCCTTCAGCTTTTGCAAATTTTTGTCTTTAGTTATTTAATTAAAAACAATGACGAACAACCAACTAAAGGATGTTATCTGTAAATAACATTCTCCAATTATTCACATGTAACATATACGTACTCGTAGAAGTAGTGTGGTGGGGGTAAGAAGTTATTATTTTTTTTTTAATGGAACATTTTCACCATTTTACATTTTTTCGATTTCAAACCCAACAGACAGAATTATTCCTAAATTCCAATAATAAATTGCACGCCATGTTTTGTCAAAATCGGATTGTTCCATTGTTTTCTTTAAAAATGGAAATTGCACTGAAACATCAAGTTAAGGGTTAATACACTCTCTTTGAAATGAAATCCTTCAGTTTTACGTCCCACGATTATGCCGCCTAGGATGAAGGAGAAGATGACGATGAGAAATGAATGAAATGGCGGAATGAAGAAAGTGGGAGGAAATGGGAGAATCCCAAGAAAACTCACGCACACGGTGTTTGTCCACCACAAGGCTCACTTGGCGTGAGCTGGAATCGAACCAAGGACCCCATACACCAAAGGTGAACACACTTCCACTGAGCCACCGCGGCCTTTCTTTGTTGGTCCACAGGATAAACGCGCCGTATGTATCATCCCATAAAGCCTCACTGTTGACAGACGAGGTTAACTATAAATTACGCAAGAAATAGGCTTCATTGGAAAGCCACAAAAGCCCACGTCATGTACGAAAACGAAAATCTGATACACTTCAGGAACTTCATTGAGGAAACCGGTTTATTTTTAAGATGGGATGAATTTATATACTTTGAGTTAATCATGTTTAATTTCAACCGAAAACAATAACGCACTACGTTTCACGAAAACGGGAACTTTCAGTTTATAGAGGAACGTATTTTTCCACGCTGCAGCGAAATTAAATAATTCTACGAAAGTTATCGCGTAAAATTTGTTATCTGCATACTTTCAATTTTAGATTGGTTTTACTCCTATTTCTTTACAAGACTTCACTCACAAACAACATGATTCAGAAAACGGGTATTGTTCTGGTTCGGACTCCAACTTTCGGGCGCGAATTCAGGCACTTTTAACAAATTTTACTGCAGTGAAAATATACACGAAAACCTCATTTAAATGTTGTCCGTCTATATCAGCGTTTCCCAACCTTTTTAAACTTGCGGCACACTGCAGGTGTAACTTGAATTCTCGCGGCACACCCATATTATATATATATATTATTATTATTACTATTATTATTATTTGTAAATATAAAATACCGTAGTATTTTTCTGTGATTACTGATCTCCTTACAGAGAAGAAAGCTCGATCACTGATTTCCCCCCGTTGTAAATCATTATGCTTATTTTTCATTCTAATTTTAAAATAGAAAACAATTGCAATGAAATATAGGACTCGAGTTTTTAAAAATTCACTTTCTCTTTCGAAAACTATCTAACCTTTCACTAAAGAGGAACATCACTAAATAACGAACAAATAAACAAATCTCCTATACTTTTAAAACACAAATGTAGGTAACTTGTATGCATGTTTGGTTTATTGAATCTATTGAATGATATGTTAAAATTTCAAGTTACGAAATAGTCTGCAACAATAAAGAATCACTAATGGCCATGACAATGATAAATACGTTTCTCAATTAAAATGTACAGAAAAGTAAGTCAGTATAAAACTTAAAATTGTAGATTTATAGTAGAGGTTCATAGTAATGTGAAATACAAATATACATTTTCCCCTATGTCTTGCAATTTGGTTCCTATAGAATTAACAATTTGTTTCGATTTCCTCGCGGCACACCGGTTGGGAAACGCTGGTCTATATCGTTTTATTCGAAATACATCAAAGTATCAGGCGAATTCGGAACCAGTATGGTAAAGTGTGTGCATCTTAGGTTTGAGTTTTCACAAGAACAAAACAAGTTTTTGTGTCCTACAATTACGCTCTGTAGGCTAGAAGAAATGTATGGTCAATGAAAGCGACTTATTACGAAAGAACTGGTAGAATGAGAATGCGGGAGAGGACGAGAGAACTGGAGAAAACTTACGGACACGATGTTCTCCATCACAAATTCGCATGGATTAGGATGGAACCAAAGACCGTTCGCAGCAGAAGTGATTGAAAATAGCAACAAGTGCTAGCTGATGAGGCGCACACAACCCAATAAGTAGCACACATGTAAAAACATAAAATTATATTTTGACAAAATGGGCAAACCCACTTCCCAGAAAATACCACAATATTAATTACAGTTACCGGAAGCTGATAAATACGAACGATAAAGATTAAAGACAGGAACACTGGAGTAACTTATGCGTTCACCGTTGCACATTGTATTCATTACACTCATCAACTTAGAACACAGCAACACTTATACGGAGATAATATTTACATTAACTACATGCTCACATTCCATGAACGATAACGAATTATGTATTCTTGGGAAAGTAATAGACCATCACGCAATGTCAAATACCTATCACAGAAATTACATCACCTGGATGGCACGAGATGATCGCACTGAAACAAGGTTCCACTAGTGTTTTATGGTAATTATGCTTCTCTTCACCATGAACTAAGGCATACTAACCGCAACACGGGTCTAGGAAAATTCGGTGTAGGAAATTTCGGTGTAGGAAAATTCCGTGTACGGAAAACTCGGTGTGGGGAAATTTAGGTGTAAGGTAGACTCGGTGTAATACATATTGAATATTACCACTTACGATAAGTTACGAAACTTCATATTGTGAAAACGGAAACCATAAAATGTAACGAATAAAATGTTATTACCTATTTTAAGAAAAGCAAATTTATTTTTTGCCTTGAGTCCAATACCTCTTCCATGTCTTTTGCGGGGTATTACTATAAACTACTTTTCATCACACAATGAAGCTGACACTTTTTGTCAGAAATAAAACAATTACAACTATAACTTCAGAGAATAGTTATAGGAACAACTAAAACACCACTTTGCCTCACATGGTCGTTAGTGAATAAATTGCAGGAAACAGGATCGCTTTTGAGGAAGACAGGGAAGCCTCGGACCTCGCTGTCGGATGTTGTGGAAGATGTCAGTTACTGACTCTAAGTCATCCAAGAAATCTCTATTCAACATATGATTTATGTGTGTTACCACTAACACTTAATTTGTAGTCTTCTATTTCGCTTCAAATATTCAATATCTCATTCGAACTGTAACGTACAATGGCAAATATTTGCTGTTTTTCTTGCGGCCTGCCGGATGAATTTAAACCAGTAAACATAGTCCCATAAATCTCCCATCCTTCCTTGATGATTTGCATGAAAATCGGACTTCAGTTAGAATTCTAGAGCCAAATGTAATTAGCAACAATAGAATGCATCTATATAGAAAATTTCAAATAAGTATAATTGAAAGGGATTTGCTGCTGCCAGTTGCCAATCAGAAGAAAGATATCTTAGCTGTTGTATGTATATACGATTGTACAGTTATACTGTATCACATAGTGTCTGATTAAGCCAAAGAGTTAGTTGGCGAAACTGTAACACGAGTTGAATTTTAATGAAAATATATAGTTTTGCTCAGCAAATAATTAGTTTATATTTAAATATTATAGTGTACGATTATTAATGAAATATTTGTAAATTATAAATACACTTTGCTCCCCCCCCCCCCCCGGATTTCTCTCTGGATTCCACCGGTCTCTGGATTTCACCTTAAAACAATGGGTTCATGTTTCATAGACTCGGTCTGGATAGAGGCGGTAAATCAGTGGTTCCCAACCTTTTTTAACTGATGACTACTTCACTGAACATCCCCGACATCGTGACACACTAGCTTGATTTACTATTGATAATAATATAAATTCTAATAGTATAAGAGTGAATTTCTATAAAGTAGTGATTCTTATGTAGTACCGAGCATTCCTTGTGCTGCTGGAGGCGCTGACTGGTACAGCCTTTCTCAAAACTGACTTTAACTAATTATTAATTAATCTTAATTTTCAAATTCCAGAATTTCGCGACATACACTACGGGATTGTGCGACACATCAGTGTGCCGCGACCACGGAATCACTGCATTTAACTACAATCCAACAAACAACCAACAAACTTGTGACAGCAGTTTTCGAGAAAATTATCGGACCAAAGCTCACTGTTACCAATAAAAATTTTGGATTATTATTATGGAGAAATGAATGACCTCCAATTTGAGAGTTATTAATTAATTCAATGATAATTAATACGAACAAAATCGTTGAAGGCCATTGCGAGAAAATTGAAAATTTCGACTTTTGAAACTAGTAAGACTGCCCTTCACTGCCCCCCCCCCCCCCGCCACACACACATACAAAATGAAAGTTCTGTGCAAGGCACTCGGGTATGGATTCAATGTATTTTGTTACACAGAATCCAACTTTTGAAACGCCAGGACGATGGTCTGTGTCAATTTTTATGGGCGAAAAATTTGAGCGATTTTGGATTTAAAAAAAGGACACACGTTTTCCCCCATAAACAAAATTAACACGGTCAATCGTCCCGGGGTTTCGAAATTTGGATTCTCTGTAACAAAATACATTGAATCCATACCCTGGGGTCCGGTGCACAGAACTTTTTTTTTTGGGGGGGGGATTAGCTCTGTTACGTGTACTTTTTCTATCCAAAATTGCTTAACAAAATACATTGAATCCATACCCTGGGGTTCGGTGCACAGATTTTTTTTTTTTTTTTTGCATGGCTCTGTTACGTGTATTCTCCCTATCCAAAATTGCTTAACAAAATACATTGAATCCATATCCTGGGGTTCGGTGCACAGATTTTTTTTTTTTTTGCATGGCTCTGTTACGTGTATTCTCCCTATCCAAAATTGCTTAACAAAATACATTGAATCCATACCCTGGGGTTCGGTGCACAGATTTTTTTTTTTTTTTTGCATGGCTCTGTTACGTGTATTCTCCCTATCCAAAATTGCTTAACAAAATACATTGAATCCATACCCTGGGGTTCGGTGCACAGATTTTTTTTTTTTGCATGGCTCTGTTACGTGTATTCTCCCTATCCAAAATTGCTTAACAAAATACATTGAATCCATATCCTGGGGTTCGGTGCACAGATTTTTTTTTTTTGCATGGCTCTGTTACGTGTATTCTCCCTATCCAAAATTGCTTAACAAAATACATTGAATCCATACCCTGGGGTTCGGTGCACAGATTTTTTTTTTTTTTTTTTTTGCATGGCTCTGTTACGTGTATTCTCCCTATCCAAAATTGCTTAACAAAATACATTTAATCCATACCCTGGGGTTCGGTGCACAGATTTTTTTTTGCATGGCTCTGTTACGTGTATTCTCCCTATCCAAAATTGCTTAACAAAATACATGGAATCCATACCCTGGGGTTCGGTGCACAGATTTTTTTTTTTTTTTGCATGGCTCTGTTACGTGTATTCTCCCTATCCAAAATTGCTTAACAAAATACATTGAATCCATACCCTGGGGTTCGGTGCACAGATTTTTTTTTTTTTGCATGGCTCTGTTACGTGTATTCTCCCTATCCAAAATTGCTTAACAAAATACATTGAATCCATATCCTGGGGTTCGGTGCACAGATTTTTTTTTTTTTTGCATGGCTCTGTTACGTGTATTCTCCCTATCCAAAATTGCTTAACAAAATACATTGAATCCATACCCTGGGGTTCGGTGCACAGATTTTTTTTTTTGCATGGCTCTGTTACGTGTATTCTCCCTATCCAAAATTGCTTAACAAAATACATTGAATCCATACCCTGGGGTTCGGTGCACAGATTTTTTTTTTTTTTTTTTGCATGGCTCTGTTACGTGTATTCTCCCTATCCAAAATTGCTTAACAAAATACATGGAATCCATATCCTGGGGTTCGGTGCACAGATTTTTTTTTTTTTGCATGGCTCTGTTACGTGTATTCTCCCTATCCAAAATTGCTTAACAAAATACATTTAATCCATACTCTGGGGTTCGGTGCACAGATTTTTTTTTTTTGCATGGCTCTGTTACGTGTATTCTCCCTATCCAAAATTGCTTAACAAAATACATTTAATCCATACCCTGGGGTTCGGTGCACAGATTTTTTTTTTTTTGCATGGCTCTGTTACGTGTATTCTCCCTATCCAAAATTGCTTAACAAAATACATTGAATCCATACCCTGGGGTTCGGTGCACAGATTTTTTTTTTTTTGCATGGCTCTGTTACGTGTATTCTCCCTATCCAAAATTGCTTAACAAAATACATTGAATCCATATCCTGGGGTTCGGTGCACAGATTTTTTTTTTTTTTTTTGCATGGCTCTGTTACGTGTATTCTCCCTATCCAAAATTGCTTAACAAAATACATTGAATCCATACCCTGGGGTTCGGTGCACAGATTTTTTTTTTTTTTTTTTGCATGGCTCGGTTACGTGTATTCTCCCTATCCAAAATTGCTTAACAAAATACAATGAATCCATACCCTGCGGTCCGGTGCACAGAACTTTTTTTTTTTTTTTGATGGCTGTGTTACGTGTATCCTCCCTATCCAAAATTGCTCAAGTTTTTCGCCCATAACAAAAAATTGACACGATCGATCGTCCTGGGGTTTCGAAATCTGGATTCTCTGTAACAAAATACACCGAATCCATACCCTAGGGTTCGGTGCACATAGGAATGGGCACAAGTCGAGCTAAAACTCGATTCGACTCGCAACTCGAAGCGAATTCGATTCCAGTTACGAGCAGAGTTACTATTTTAAGGTCGAGTTTCGAGTCGAATCGAGTTTTACAAACGGCTCGCTCGTTTAGCTCGTTTTGAAATCATTGTCTGATTAGACTGGAAAGCGAAAGCTATGAGAAATGTAAGCAGTAATGTGGAATATTTTTAGTGTTGCTTACGAGATGGGACACTGCTCGCATCTCGTCTCGTCTCGATTTACCAAACACCATGTGCGTGGGATTCCTCGGAGTTCTCCCGTTTCCTCCCACTTTCTGCATTCCACCATTTCATTCATTATTCGTCATCACCGTTTCCTTTAGCCTCACCGGCATAAAAGTGGGACCTAAAACTCAAAGATTTCATTTCATTTCATTTCGTCTCGATTAACAAGATGGCAACGGGTTTTTATAACGAGACAGCCTCAAATGTCGTGAGCACCAATATAAGTATATACAGTAGTTCTTATCACCAAGGCTGAGACCTGCACGGTCCAAATTTTGAGCTCAAGCAGAAGCCCGGTTCAACTGAGTGAACAGCTCGACCCGCTTCGGTTGGTTGAGCTCAATAGTGAATGAACTGTGAGCCGAGTCGGACAATCCTAAACCCCGGCCGAGCAGTTTTGAACATGTGTGGCCGGCGCCCTCTAACTTTTAACAATTTTTGGCTCGAGCCGGATACTTGCTCCTCCGGAATTCAAACCCAGAGGGCGATGAACGACTCGCCCTCGTGAACAACTCCTAGACTTCACGACTACCGAGGTCAGCAGTCAACTAGTTTTCAGTATTCAGATACAAACCGCCTAACTTTCATATTCATACACGGCGTTGTTATAATAATAATGTTGCAGTATTGTAGTAAGTATCATTGATAATAATTATATTGCCTACGCAGGATACTTGAAGAAAGTACTTGAAACTACACACAGAATTTGGCTCGATTTGGCTAGTTTTGGCTCGACTCAACTCGAAACTCGAGTCGAGCTGAAGGAAATTTTTCGAGCCGAGTTCTCGAGTCGAGCTCAAAGATGTCTGTTTAGAGTCTAGTCGAGTTTCAATAAAAAAAACAGTGGCGGATCCAGGGGGCAATTGCCCCCCCCCCCCCAAGAAGAGGAGGCTTTCTTATTTTATATAGGATAAATAAAACTCATCCCAGAGTTTCGAGCTCTTAAAAATAGCTCTAAGTAGCAGTATTACAACCCCCCCTCTTTGTCCTGGATCCGCCCCTGATGAAAACTCGCTCGAACTCGCTAGTGCCCATCCGTACGTGCACAAAACTTTTATTGTGTGTGTGTTTGTGTGTATGTGGCTGGGTAAGTAATATGAACAAAATCGTTGAAGGCCACTGCGTGAAAATTGAAATTTTCGACTTTTGGTACCAGAAAGACTGTCCTTACTTTTGGATAAAGAGGGAGAAATACGAATGTTTTCTACTGAAATTCCATTTAAAAACTTTCAGTTTAAAAGTTGGTGTCGATTCGTTGTACGATATGGCCCAAACCTACGCAGACAGAATACCTACGGAAAGAGATTAGTGTAAATTTGCTGATATCTCACATTAAATTTTTCTTACGATTTTTCCTTCTCCCTTTTTAGCTTTTAAATAAAAGAAATATTTTGCTGAAATAACGAAAAAGTCCTAAATGAATTATTTTCGTATCAAAACTTACAACCTTTTCTTGAACCACAAACCGCTTTCATAAAACAAAACGCACTTCTGCCATCTATTGTTCACTATCGATCCTACAGCTTTTCCTGCCATCTGTTGGCAGAAACAGTAATCACGTTTCCTTCATTCACTTCACTGTATACAAGCAAATAAAACTTCGTTCCCATTTTCACATGCGATAGGGAATAAAAAGACCCATTTACTAAATTATATATATGAAAGTATGAAAAATCAATAAATTAGATATTATTATGAAAATATTACTGCATTTAACTAATTAATTCGCCGTCAAGCAGATGATCCATTTTAGCGGGAAATTAGATGAAAAACCTGAAGTACAACAGCGACCGACAGTGGTTGATAGTTGATATTGTCTTCCAGATAGGGTGGCCCAAAAGTAGGTATACACCCCTACATTGATCAAGTATAACATTCTAGTTTATGAATTTATTTGGTTCGACTGTTCCGGGCTTAAGTTATAAGTAAAAAGACGTTACGAACAAATAATAAACAAACTAGGTCTACCTGTTTGATAACAATAAGGATACACTGAGCTAATCAGTACGGGACTGTATACCTACTTTTGGGACACCCTGTACGTCGTATAATGGAAAACATCAAAATATATACGTATTTCACTTTCGCAATTTCAGTAAGGAGCCGTCCACATATTACGTACCGCTATTTTTGACCATTTTTTATCCCCTCTCTCTCCCTTGTCACACTTCGTAATGCAAGACCGAATGTTTGTTACGTAACACTTTTTGATTTTCGTTTTTTTTTTTTTACCAATTTTGCTTATTTTGAAGATTATTACACTTAAAAAACAATTTTTAATGGTAGATTTTTTTTTAATTACAAAATACATATATTCTGAATATATTTGTAGTTTTTTTTTTTTTTTTTTTTTTGCCAACAAATCAAAGTATTAGCAAATGGTAGACCCGTGATACAGTAATATTAAAACCCTATACGGTTGTTTAAATAACTAGTCCTAATTTTTCGAAAGATCACTTCCATCCTTTTACGTCAGCGATGATTGGCAAGGAGGAAATTACTGTAGGAAGGTGCAGGAAGAATTAACATCGACCTCTTTTCCAGGGATCAAGGATGGTTCATTCATTTGAAGTTCGCCAGTGTCGACGATACAACCTTCTCTTCCTCGTCGACCACAGATTCGAAGTAGCTGCACACGTGAAGGAGCAGGGACATTGCGCTTGTGAACAAGCTTTCGGACATCGACTTTGGACTTTAGTTTACTCCTTTTCAAATTCTTCTCCTCCTAAATCAATGCGAAAATGCAAATAAACTTGATTTCTCCAGAAATACTCACATCCGAAAATCAAAAAATTAGTACGAGATGAAAATCCGACGAATTTGGCTTTTAAGGTTGGTGTAAAGGGACAAGCTTTGCCGATAGATGTCACTACAATCTTCGTATCTCTTTGATGTATTTTTTACGTTTCACAAAAATTCACGATTTCTCTTACAAGTTTCAGCGTAGAGACTTCAAATTTCTAAAGAAATAACTTCATAACCTATCGAAGGCAACAATCCGTGCCGATTTTTTATTTAGAATTTTCTTCATTGTTGAAACACATTGTTAAAGGTTTCGATATCCATTTCAACAATCAAGCCATTTCAACAATGAATAACATTCTAAATAAAAAATCGGCACGAATTGTTGCCTTCGATAGGTCATGAAGTTTCTTCTTTAAAAATTTGAAGTCTCTAGGTTGAAATTTGTAAGAGAAATCGTGAATTTTCGTGAAAGGTAAAAAATACATGAGAGAGATACGAAGACTGTAGTGACATCTATCGGCAAAACTTGTCACTTTAAACCAACCTTAATCTTATTTTGGCCTGCAAATCGTGGATCGTTCCGTCTCGCAAAATATTATTTCACGAAAAAGAGCTTCCTCTGTTTCACGTGTGAAACCCATTCGAAGAATAGAGTGGGTAAGTATTCAAATCAAAAGTTTTAAGTAACATGCTCATAAACAACGATACGAATGAGAACACAAGAGCGTTTTCAAGTGGTGGGTACGATCACTAACAACTAACTTCAGAAAAGCGTGTGCCGTAAATGCAATGCTGCGATAGTCACAAAACGGAGTTTTATTTTATTGTAATACACGCAGGGTTCGTCACGTCATGTTGGTGTCTAGTAGCATCTTCGAATCCCTTCCGTAGATTCAATTTATATCGACTACAGTTCGTAATTTTCCAAAACAATAGAAATATTTATTAATAAACAGAAAAGAACTGAATAAAATTATTTATTTAAAATATTGCACATAAATCTGACAATAAAAATAAAAATTACAGCAAAAAAAAACATACGTTACGTAACGAAGACGTAAACCTCTTCCTTTCCCTTGTAACACTTTGTAACGCAAGGCCGAACCCCTCCCCCTTTCCCGCGTTACGTAATACGTGGACGAACCCTAAAACTATATATAAAGAAAATCATCTATCATGTATTTATGAAATAACAATGTTGTTTTGCTTAGCTGCTGTGCTAGATTTAGCTATCACAGACGGAGTTTCGTTTCGAAATTTCGGGCCGAGATCGAGACGGGTTTGTAAATCGAGATAAGACCGAAATCGAAAACAGACATTGTAATTCGAGACGATACCGACGAGAATAAGCCCAGCCTCGAAAGTCTCAGTTTCGTCTCGAATAATAATAATAATAATAATAATAATAATAATAATAATAATAATAATAATAATAATAAATAATTAAATTACGAGCATTACTTTATTGTTAAACAAACTTTTCCACATCCATGAAATAAACGTAATTCTTTTGTTTATTTTGTAATATCCTTAATGTTCATCTTTAATTCAGTAATTGTAGTTCACAACAGATACACGAAAGTAGAAGGCAGAGGTACGCGCATGACCTCAGTATTGGCAATAGCCGATGCGCATTAAGATAATGTGCGTGATTTTCTATGGTAAACACATCAGTCAAAGAAGAATGTAACGGATAATAAATAAAAAATCGTAAAATTGGAATTTGGGTGCGAATAAATACTATAATATTCTATACGTAGTTTATATTTGTAAACACCAACACATGCTTTTTTATTTATAAACAAAATTACGTCCTCTTCTACTACAATTACTACATGAAGTAGAAGACAGGCATCTTCGTCATCTTCTGTTCATGTGATAGAAGAAAAACATCAGCACCAAAGCTGCTTAAAAGAAGGTATAAAACTCTATGCAACGCCTCAACTGACATTAGTTTTGGCTGGTTAACTCCTCTCTCTTGGTGTGCCTGGAGCGCAGAGATTTAACCTAAACCAAGCCTCCTAACTTGCCTGGAGTTTTGTGGGAATTCAACCACTCTTTTAGCTTGCGTGGAGCTCTGAGAGATTCCTAACCGCAATTACCTAACTTACGTGGAGCTTTGTAGTTTTTCCTACCCGCTTAGCTTGCCTGGAGCTTTGCGGGACTCCAACCTCTCTCTGCATGCCTAGAGCACTGAGAATCCTAACCCATCTCCACTCACCTTGCTTAGAGCTTTTGGGAATCCTTCCTTTGGCTGTCTGAGCCTAGGGATACGTATTTACCCTAACTACTTAGTGAACTTTGTATTGGTCTTAGGACCATGATTATAGTGACCTATCTTATGTAACACAAGAATTTTATAATAAAAAATTGTGGAAGAAAACCGAACCCCGTGTGCTAAATGGTTGCTCTACCTACTACCACATCAAGTAATTTTACAATTCACTCTTACTGCTACCATTTTTTTTTTTATTTTTTTTTATGTGAGATTAAATAACAGATTCAAGAAGTACAAAAAAAAAAAAGTGTTGGAGTTCACAGTTGATTAATTTGAGTTCAACTGTATAGTTAATAGTGAGACTACCTAGGTATGTGAGACAAAATTTATTGCTTAAGGTGGAGTGTGGACTAGGGATGGCCGGATCCGGATCTGGCCGGATCCGAAGATCCGGATCTGATTGGGTCCGGATCCTTTGGATCCGGATCTCGGATCTGGATCCGGATCTCGGATTTCGGATCTGGATCCGGATCTCGGATTTCGGATCTGGATCCGGATCTCGGATCTGGGTCCGGATCTCGGATCTGGGTCCGGATCTCGGATCTGGGTCCGGATCTCGGATCTGGGTCCGGATCTCGGATTTCGGATCTGGGTCCGGATCCGGATCTCGGATCTGGGTCCGGATCTCGGATTTCGGATCTGGATCCGGATCTCGGATTTCGGATCTGGATCCGGATCTCGGATTTCGGATCTGGATCCGAATCTCGGATCTGGATTCGGATCTCGGATCTTGATTCTTATCCAAACCCACATCCCATCCAAATTATGATAAACTTGAATATCTAAAATTCGCCGAAAGTAATTTCACGAAGTCCTGACAGTGAAGAAGAGAACAGAATATTAAGACGAATATTGACAAGTCTATTTGTTTCCTTCATTCTACTCTAAAGATCAAATGTTTGGCTTACTTAAGAAAAAAAAATGATCCGGATGAGAGTTCGAATGTCGAATCTAGTTCCACTCGGTTGCAGGACCGAGATGAATATTTAAAATTCCTCAATGCACCTATTTCATTGACAGTTAAGAAAACATAAACAGTTAAGACAAGTATTGACTACTTTTTACGTATATTATCTTGCTCAGTCTGCTCAAAATATCAAATGTATACCCTACAATTAGATTTAATAATTATTTAGTAAATCACAATATGAGCACCGAGAATAAACTATGAATTTTGGTGCCTCTTATCTAGATTTGAAATTTCGGATTCATACATAGAATCAGGCTGAAATATAAATATTTGAGATCTGGAAACCGAAACATGTGCTAGTACCAAGATCGTAGCCGTTTGTACAGTGGCGTATTTACGATTTTGTTTCGGGGGGAGGCTTTGCTAACTTTCGGGGGGAGGCTTTGCCTGAAAATGTGAAAATTCTGCAAGATATTTCATATAGTTTACTATAGTAAGTACGATTTCGGGGGGGCTTAAGCCCGGAAGCCTCTCCCCTAAATACGCCATTGCGTTGTACCTAGGTAATGCGAGCGGAAGGCACTTGCACTAATTCCGCATGTAGTTTAAGGAACACGAGAAATTAAAAACATAAATATTCTTTTTCAGGAGTAAGTCGCGCTTTAACATGACTTTTCATGAGTGTTGTGTTCAAATATGAAAACTGTAATAACTTGTTTGAAATAAAAACCTTTTCATTTTTAACAATAAAGTTAGGTACTTTCACATTGGAGAAAAATTAGCAAGGCACATACCACTGATTAGGGTGCTGATTCTTATGGAAGCTATCACTTGAACCGGAAGATTTCCTCATGTTAGTATCGGATTGCCACAATTCACCTTGCTGAAAGACGTGGTTTATCAGGGGGTCGGACAAGATTCTTTTGAACGTAGCCTGTAGACTGCTTCTAGTCTCAATTATTCCCATATAACAAGACTAGCCATATACATAGTTGGTTCGAAATAAGTTAAAATATCACTAATTGACCTTAAGGGGATAATCGTGATTTAAATATTCGTAAATCAGAAGAGATGTGAAAGTTAAGCGGTAAAATAAATCCGATAATTCCGGAATAAAGAGATTTATATGCAACCTAATGATAGCAATAAAACTCTTTATGTAACATTTTCAAAGCTAAAACTAACAGTTATCTTCTTGAAGAGGGTTTACGGCAACATAGAATATTACAAATCCAATTATTATAAGTAGTACCTCTAACAGCCCTGCATTTCACATCACCATCGCCCTTCATCCTGACAAGTGGGCAATTCACTTACCCACAATGACTTTTCAGGCGTTCCAGTGACATCAATATCTCAGTTTGGATTTGGGATCATGCTTCGGTGAACCTTGACTATCACCATCAGCAGCTATTAGAGAATCAGAACTTATTTCTGTATTAGATAATGTGGGTAACTATAGTTTTTCGTCTATAGAAGTCGGAGAGTGTACGGTATTATCGCAGGAAATATTTGATACATAAAACTTAGATTGTCAGTATTTAGGAGCAACTTTTAAAATAATCAGTTACTGTAAATGTGCTACAGATTAGCCGAGAAAACCCGACAGCCATAGTCGAGTGGTCTGCGGCATTAGGCTGTGGATCCTTTTACTGTAAATGTCTTGGATTCAAATCCCGATTCAAATCCCGCTTTAAATGAACGTAAGCCCGATGGTAGGAACCAAAGGACTGTCGTGCCAAGAATTTAATTTGTTTTAATTATCATAAATGCATTCTTTATTATTAAATTTTATCCAATATTTTCTTTTCAACCAGTTTGCGAAACTCAGAGCTAGCTACTTGTTTTCTTTTTAAATCATGTTCATAGTTAGCACAACTAATCACTAAGGAAAGACAATCATTTCAATAAAATTCGCCTCGCGTCTTTCGTAGCTCTAAGTTATTTTCAGCTTTTTTTTAAAAGCTGAATGGCGTTTTATCACTTTCCCCTTGCTTTCCCTATTTTTTTCTAGTTTTACCTATGTTTCTTTGCACGGATATTGCGCCTATATGCACGTGCTTAATTTGTTCGTTTACAAAAGCGGGCCATTTTCCTGCCACTATAGAAAGTAGAGTGCCCTGTATCAGAGAAATATTAATTGACGTATGTAAGTGAATATATCTGTGATGAAGTCATAATTTCTCAGTTTTTGCATCGCACATAGTTTCCTCATCCTCATTAATCTCTTCACCCCCGCTTCCTGAATTCTAGTTCTGGTATTCTTTCTTGAGCGAGGCCTATTTAATGGGAGACTGATGTCTCATGTAGGCTTATTAACTATATCATCAACAATAAAGAAAGTAGGGTTTAATTTACACTAATTTTAGAACATTACGTTAATTAAATAATAATAATAATACGGAGTGAGCTCAGGCTACTTGTTAGGATTCTTGCTTCGCAATTGGATTATACCGGGTTCGAATTCGGAGACCAGTATCCTGACTGAGGATTTTTCAGGGTTGTTCCTCAGTTATACTGGGCAAATGCTAGGTTAGTACCTTGATCTAAGGCTCTGGAGACCTTCCTTCCATTCCTTTCCCAATGTTTTCATCTGTTGATTATTACAATGTAAAGTGGCCTCTGAGGATGTATCTGGTAGCTTATAGTAAATAAACAATAACGACACATTATATTTTCACGAAACGTGTGGGTTAATTTAACTATAGCCTTACAGTCCCAATAGATAGCTAAAGTTTTAATATTAATTTCCTGACTTTTAAATACTATTTTCATATTGTTTCAGCTTTCAATTTTCTCATGTATGTTCCACCGAGAATTGAACCTGAGATCACATGAACAAATGCGAATATGATAAATATTTTTGAACACTTTAATATACAAAACACAAAACGCTTCAATGATACGATGCATGGATATGTTTTGGTTACGTCCTGCAATGTATGATTAAAGAAACCTGGAGGGTGATGAAGAAATAACAGAAATCTCTTTTATATTTACTCCGTCAACAAACTCCTGACCTCAGAAGGGCAAGCCATAAGTTAGGTAATAAAGTCGTACAACGAACACTTTTATTAATACTAATAATACTACACAACCATATCGCTCTCCTGAAATTCTCGTGTGTATGTTTAAAGATCTACTGTTGTTCCACGCCAACCAGTCTATATTTTTTGTTGTACCTTCGAAGTGAAAGATTTGTTGATGGTTGGACTCTAGTAAGTCAGAAACTACTATTAATAAAGAGTTTGTTTTGTCCAGTATTCCTGCGATTAGAAGGGTCTTATCTAAAAGATATTTCATTTGTATATGAGAAAATAAGAAAGTTTATGTAAGAAAGTAAATATTGCAAGGTTAAAATAACATAAAGAACAAAGGTAGCACAAACGTGTTCTGGAAACATTTAAAAGCACAGCATCCTACTATATTAGTGAATCCGAAAAAAGTTTTGACGAATTTTAGATATTCAATTTTATCATCACAATTTCAGATGTAGGTTTGAATACGAATCAATATCTGAGATCCGGACCCAGATCCGAGATCCGAGTTTCGGATCCAGATCCGAGATCCGAGTTTCGGATCCAGATCCGAGATCCGGACCCAGATCCGAGATCCGAGTTTCGGATCCAGATCCGAGATCCGGACCCAGATCCGAGATCCGGATCTAGGTCCGGATCCGGCAAGATCCGGATCCGGATCTCACTGGATCCGGGATATCCGGATCCGAAAATTTTTGGCCATCCCTAGTGTGGACCATTACTTGCGTTTTATCTTTTATCCAAGGCTTCATACACTCATTGATGTCCAAGGCTTCGTACACCCACTGATGATGAACCGCCGAAAACACACACACAAAGCACGAGCGTTAGCATCTTAGCTATGAAGTACGCGACCTACAATAGTTCTCCAGACAAGAATGAATTAAAAACGAAAAAAGGATATAAGACGATACTACTTACACTTTTTAAAATTTTCACTCAATTTATTTTGAGATTATCGAGCCTTAACCCTCGAGACCGAGACCAAGATCGACACTGTATGAAATTTCGTCTCGACACCATCCGTACTGGAAATCCCAACCAAAATGCAAGTTAAAGGCAGAGATTTTTTAAATATATAAAGAATGAGGTGTTCAAATGAACAATTAACTATTTTAATAAAGGAACTACATTTACTTACAATAAATATATATATATATATTTACACATTTTAACTAACTCTATGGCCTATGGAACCTGGAGATTCACTGCAGCGTTCACAAAAACTCTTCACTGCCTTCTATCCTTAGCCAACTGGATCGAGTTTCTACTTTGTATTCCTATCTCTGCGAGATCCATCTTAATATTGTCCTCCCATTTGCGCCTAGGTCTTTCTAATGATCATTTTCCGATTGGACTTCTAGTTAAAACTTTGAAAGCGTACCTACTTTCTTCTATTTTGGCTAAATGGCCTGTCCACCTGAGCCTCCTAGACTTGATGACCTTAACAACGTTTGGTAAACGGTATAAATTATGTAGTTCCATATAATTTTAGCATGCATGTTATTTTGTTAATTGAACACCAGGCCAGTTCTTTGATCCCTCAGTTCCGGAGGTGGTTAGAAACATAATCGCAATTTGAGCTTTTGTATTCTATGTCCTTATGCAACACACAGATTATGAAGGATAGCTCTTACTATTAACGTACGCTCCCAACCATGACTGGGGACTGAAACCGTTGCAATGGTATGCGTTGAGACGCAAAATCAACCCACATAGTACAGCTCATTTTCCACTACATTATCAGAGATGTGGATTAATCGTTTTACCAACATTTATCATAATGAGATAATTTACGTAATTTAACAGAAATTTTAAAATTTTTATACACTTTTGGACAACTGTCAAGCACATACTTACCGAAAGAATGTGAAAGCGGTATCTTTTAATCAGGTTTGAAATTAATCCGTTAAAAAATATCGATTATATTAAGTTAATTTTAAATTTATAATTGTTAAAAAATAAACATTACTTTCTTTCTCAGAAACAATGTAAAATTAATGTTTCTCTATGTCTCTCTGTGTCTGTGTGTGTTCGTTATTTGCGATTTTGTGTCTGTGTGTGTTCGTTATTTGCGATTTTTTTTTTTTTTTTTTTTTTTCAATTTTGAGCCCTTAATTCGATAGAGCGTCAAAAACTATCTGAAAGAAGTGATGGAAATTTTCGCGTCACTCTTACCGTTCCCGAGATATAAAGAAGTTCCGATTCCGGGATATTTAAGGAGCCATATTTCGCGAACTGTAAGTCACAGAGAGATGATATTTTGCGAATTTTTCAATATTGAGCCCTCCATTTTGAGCATGTGTCTTCGTCGTAAAACAACATATGGTAGAACGTTTAACAGAACTCTTAAACAAAACATGTGGAAAAAATTTAGTACTCAAGGAAATTATAAATGGATAGATATATTACAAAAAATGTTTAATGAGTATAATAATAAAGTACATAGAACAAATGGTATAAAGCCTGCAGAAGTTAATAAGAAAAATTAATTCTTTTTAAGTTCATTTTGGCAATGCTCTTGAGCATTCTGAACTGGTTACATTTTAATTTTACTGTTTATTTATTGTCAATTATGCTTGAAAACTGCAACTTTTCAGAACAGACTAACTTTCCCATGCTCTGAACTGTATCCATTAAATTTTTGAGTAACGTTTACAACTTAAGACAATTCTCATTGCATAGTAGTGAAAATTGTTAATTTTAAATTTAACAATTACTATCTTTCCGAAATTAATTTTTAATTTAATAAATTGTCTCTTTACAGGCTTATTTTTTCAATTCAATCCGTTAAATTTTTTATTATTTTTTCAACTATGCTTTTAATGTATTTTTTTCCTTCCAAATTATGCTATGCTTTAGTATGGCAAGTGTGATAGACCAACTCTGTCCACCCGTATGTTGACAGGAACGAGAAGAAAGGTGCAAAGACAATAGGAAGTGATTTTGTCATATGGATACAGCGACTTAAGAATAGTTTTCATCCCTGTTCTTATCCCGAAACTGAAACCGGATATGGTAGTAATCTACTACCACTTCAAGATTTCAAAATTGATCCCCATAAAACAAAAACTGTGAAAGCCAGAAACGGTTCCTTAACATGAATCTCACGCCTGGAACCCAACCGTAGTTTAACAATATGGAACGAAACCTACTTGTTTAAAATATTTAGTCATTTGAACAAATTTACGTTGCGAAACAACGATATATATATATATATATATATATATATATATATATATATATATATATATATATATATATCGGGTGTTCTAAAAATGACGCCCACGGACTACAGAGCACTATTCTACAAGTCAAAATATATAATTGTATACGTTTCAGGTCCTCGTCTGGAGACGCTGCACTATGTGGCAACGTCGCAGATAAAAAAAACACAGAGAGGATATATCAATCTATCAAATAGTTACATTGATTCTTTCCACACAAAAAGTCGATATACGTTGACACTAGCACCACCTATTAGTGCAACAATCGATATAACTGCTTAACAGATTCGTAGAGCAATGCTAATAGTTCCAAGTTAATCTGGGACGTTGCCACGTAGTGAAATTTTAATTCCCTACAGCGGCTGAAAGAGGTTATGCCGTTATATAGGATTTTTGTTTTATTTCGACTTGAAGAATAACGCTCTGTTGTTCGTGGGTGCCATTTTTAGAACACACGATACGCCGCTTACTACACACATATATTGTATTATTGATATTTTCAGTGCAAGAAGACATTCATTCTACTGAAGCACAAAAACGTAATATTGTCACTTAAGCTTACTGACTGAAAGTAGCGCAATCACAAACAAGATTGCGATTATTATTACATGTGGTATGCTGCACTAAGATATAAAATTTGATCTCGAAGCCTGTATGCTCTGATATCAATAGAGTTCCATCGTGTCTAATTTCCCCTTTTGTACACGAGATCCAGGTTCAATTCTTGGTGAAACCATGTAGTTTAGATCACAACTGCAAGTATCAGGTTCATATAATCTCCGTGAGGCAAGTCGACTTCAATCAATACACCAATATCGGCACTGATGAGTGAGAAGCCACAGTTAAGATCCGTCATGCACTGCGCCAATAAACTTCGCAACTCTTCTTTTACGTAAAAAAGTTAATCGAATAATGGTATTTAAGACGCTTAATTACCTCCGAGCATACGATGGATAACACTATTCCGCAAAGCGAAACGAAGTTACAAACTCAAGGAAAGTCTAGCATCAAAGCTGAGATTTCAACTACGGAGGCCAGGTAATAAAATTACACTCCTTAACACAAATATTAAAGAAATGTTAGTAATTGAAGATTGTGCAATAATGTCAGTTATTTCTGCTTCAATATCTTGCTACTTTTTATCATATTAACAACCCTTACAAAGGAAGGGAATGACCCACCTGACTCTGGTGCGAAAGGTTCCAGCTCTGATTCAGTATGAAGCCTAGGGTTGCCAACTGTTTCAACGTTTTGTTCTGGAGTGCCCCGTATTTCGTTTTAACCACTTTTCAACACGATTTTTCATCGAGGACGGTTCTCACGTAACAGTGCTAGGAAATATCTTTAACATTCCATATAATTATTCAACAAAACAGTTCATTTACTGTATATGAAAATATGAATCTTGTATTGGGTTGAAATGCCTGACTAACGTATCACTTTCAAAGGCTAAAAAATGGAAAATTACAATAGCTGGTTAGTCAAAGTAGTCTCCGGGTACGTCAAACACTTTTGCCCTCGTTCACTCAACGACTGCATTCAGTGGCGAAAGAAATCTGGAGGCTGGAGGGCAAAGAAGTCCTCCCACACGCGCCGCACTGCCCGGGAAGTTCTTTCTTGTGAAGAAGTAATCGAGATGCTGGAAAAAAATGGATAGTCGGTTGTAGAGAATTTAGCAAAATACAGTGGAAGAGGAAGATTTCAAATTGATACTCATGGAGAGTCTACGCCGTTCTTTAAGCGATATGTGGATCTACATTGAAATGAACATTAGAATATTATGTTTGTTGACTGCTGCTAGACGCATGTGGACAGGTCGGGTCAGTGCATTTCACAGAGTTGAGCACTGTAATGACCAACAGTGATGGTTTCAGCTCAACAAAGAACATGATGGAGAACTCCACCATAAAGCACCATACCAGATCAAAAACCTTATGCAGATGGCAGGATACTGTTGGATACCGTCTTAGACATTGATCACTATCTAACTCCTGCCCTGAACCATTTGTGGTTGTCGTAGCAAAAACCCTACGCAATTATTCCACACACTTCCAGACGGCGATCCTTGTTCGCCATAGTCAACTACTGTGGTACTTATGAGTCTAACTTTTTAATCTTAGCAACTGCGCGGAGCCCCCCAAAAATAGTAGTGTGACGTATGCCTAGTTCGTTTTCAATTCCAGGAACACTTTGTAGCCTTCTCCACTGGACTAGTGGCTAGCACGCGCTATTATGTTCACATGGTCCAGAGTTCTATTCTCGGTGGAGAGCCTTCGAATTTGCACACATTATAGTGGTTCGGATTCTATTAAATCGCAATTCAACTTGCTGCCAAAAAAAGGGGCGATAACCCTAATCAACCAGAAAAATTTTCCGTAGGTCCATAAAAACATCCTGTTACCCGGTGACCGCTGGAATAAGTTTTTAATGTTGTGTCTGCGGTACGAAATTTTACAAACCAACTTATATGGTGGGTTTATTCGCCACCCCTGGCCAAATGCAATACTGATGGTTTTCGCGGCTAGATGTGCAAAATGCTCCAGTTTGATCGCCTAAACGAAAATCACTCGCAGTTGTGTGTTCTCCATGGCGTAGTTTCATCCTATTCAACAACACAATGCCTCTTGACTGACTGGGCACTCCAGTCTGTTTTGTCAATATGTATGGAGTTCGTGGCCTTGGTCCATCCATTGGTTGCGTTACTTGTGGTGATTTTCCATTAGACGTACAACCAAGACACTTCAATAGCACCAGCTTAATAGCTGAACGATTTTTTTCTATGAGTAAAAATTCGTGAAACGATAAGTACATCAGACTTCGACATGAGCTCAGATGAAGCTGAACCGATTTGTAAAAACTTTAGAAGATCTCAACAGAATTTTTAGGATTTGTACGAAATCAAGAGCAACAATTACAAACAACATAAGGTGAAAAAGAAGTATAAATTTAAACAAGAACAATACGAAAGCAACGTAATACTACATTTTTCTACTGTCTGCATGCGTAAAGAATGTGTTAGATGTTCTTATGATTTATTTATTTAGTTTTGTTTATCCCATGCCACGCGTATTCCGATTTTTTCTTCGACACATTGGTAACTCTAGTGGGATTACATTTTTTTCTTTTTGTGCTGAGTCAATATTTCAGGTAATTAAGGTGTAACAAGCTCAATCTCACAAGAAGAATAGGAGGTGAAATGCTGACAACACATTACCCACCTACCAAACAATTTAGGACAAAAGAGCCTTTTCATTATTCAATTTTAAAGTTTCGTTCCAGATGGCTCATTTATTCGTAAAAGAAACACTGCTAAATTATGTATATTTAAAAGATGATGAATACTTCTTTCCAACACTCAATGCGGCATCACCACCATCAAAAGAAGAAGAAAAAAACTGTATTAACCAAATACATGGACCAAAAGCAAAACACATGCAGAGTGAGATGATTTCAAGAGCACAAAATATTTTTAGCGCGAAAGCACATCATATACTTAAGAGATTTCAATACTCAATCTGTCCGATGTAGGTTGAATATCTATTCTACGTGAAACCCGTTCTCAACTCTTAAATATCCGACCAACGAAGATAAAAATTCATCGAATATATTCGAACAGCATACTTCCTTTGGAGAAGACAGCAGAGTATTATAATCTCTTAAGAACATCATACGTTTGTTATTTATCCTCAGGATCCAATACAGCCAAGTACAGGCAAAAATGAGACACAAGATACTAGAACCACATACAGAAGAGAAAAAAAAAATCATGCATACACTTACAGAAATAAATTGTGATGAATGGAAAATACAAATGAAGTGGTCAATCAGTGAAAGCTTCAATATAGTTACCAGTAAACAAACAGCCTCATATCAAGAAAAGACAACAGAAGACGATAAATGTCGACAAAACATCACATCACTTACCGACGGTGGAACAGTTCGACGCTCGACGTGGGAGCCATCAAGACCTGTGCCTGTTACCTGAAAAAGCAGGGACTTGTCTAGGAAAGCAGAGATTCTAAAGCATGTTCCTCAATATTACCCAACAAATCAGAAAAACACCACAGAAAACCTCACCCAATAAGGACGTCCGAAGAATTTATGAGACAAAAATACGTCACTAACCACCCAAGCTTTTCCAAAAAAACATAGATAACAAAAATACACATAAAATTCAACCTTAAATTGAAAATTTGAATATATAATATAAATTTACAATGTTGCTCTAGTCAGAATTTTCTGAGTACATGCAATACGGAGTGTATGGAATTGGGTTGAATTCCAAAACATTAAAAAAGCGAATTTAAGGTTAAGTGAAAGCCAAGCACTTGAAAATAAAATTACAAAAATTCAATAATTCTTCCCATGTGAGACTTACAGATCAGTTCTGAGATCATTCTTTTACTGACATAGAAGTAAAGAAAATACATGAAATATTTTCACCAAACGGTTAGATGAAGTATCACGTTGTTGCTATTGATTACGATTACGATTTTTATTTTTATCAGAAATGAACTTTTAGTCTAACGTTCCTGGGAGTTCAAGGAAACGGTTATTAAATGGAAGTGGGTGAAGGTGACACACATGTAAAGAATGAAGAAAGTGGCAGAAAATGAAATCATCTCCAAAAAAATTATCCGACGCGGTTTTGTCCACTACAAATTCATATGGCACGGAATCAAATCAGGTTCACTTCGAACCAGAGCTGAGCGTTCTAGTAATGAGCTATTGCGCTCCTCTAACCTCTCAATACAGATGTACGAGAAGTCAAAAGTAAAGGGACTTGAGAAAAGGTACATTTATACTTTAAAAAAAAAAAAAAAAAAAAACCCTACATAATCTGCTTGTACTTCAACGCACTTTCCCCAACGTTTCACAAGTTTCTTAATTCAGTCGAAAAAAAAAAAAAAAAAAAAAAGAAGGTTTTCCTGTTGCACCTGTGACCAATTTTACACTGCATCAATGACTAGCTGATGATGTTGACGATGGGCGTTTCCAAACCATGCTTGCAGACTTACATTGCGTTTCGTGATGATGTACCCATGTTTCATTTACAGTAACGATTTGCTATAAAAATCCATCTCCCTCGCGACGATAACGGGCCAAATGTTTACGAGAGATGTCAAACCTTTGTGCCTTATGCTGCGCTGACAATTCTTTCGGTATCCACCCTGCAAATACTTTCTGGCTGTGTTTAACACCTTCCGTAACCCAAAAGCAAATCACTGCTCTCATTTCCTCCTTTGTGCAGATCGACAATGGAGCTGTCATGTTTAACGGTTTGCTAAACTCCAAAACGACTAACATGGGAATAAGAGTGACACATCCATAGAAGTGTTGCAGACGACACTAATTCAGCGCTGGATACTAGCAGTTTTACCAAACCCTAGTGCGAGAAATTGCGAAGTCCCTTTACTTTTTGACTTGTCTCTTACTCGTTCTTTTCTATAGTAAGCATGTTTAATGCTTTTTTACTTAAACCCTTTTAATGTTCACTGTATCGATGTCAGTTCTAATAAAAATACATATTTTCTTAAAACAGTCAGCGTTAAACCAAAAACGAATAACGGCCAGCCTATTAAGAGCACGGTGTGTTATTAAATTTGTGCTTCATTACTATTGCTAATTATTTACAACTCAGATGAATCTACAATACTCACTTTGTTAAGGACGTTTACGACGCTTGAATCATTATGAGTTTATAATATTTGGATACCAGACATTTCAAAAAATGTGTTCTATACTTTCACTAAAATATCGAAAAACCCCATACATGTTCATCAAAGACTCCACAAAAAAAGAGTCAATATTAAGTAGTCTGAGGATTTCAACTAGTCGTGAGTACAGATTCGAAGGATCAAACTCAATTAGTTAACAACTTCCTTGTCGATCTTTCTTCCCGCTACTACTCGTTATCTCCTCTTATACAAACTTTGCAAATAACGGAAAGATAACGAATCCTACAACTATTTTAACAACTGTTTCATTAGTCACAAAATTGTTTTCCAAGAAAGGAACGTTAGAGACTCCTCTTACCACTCATCATGTCATAAATTAACGCTTTCAAGTTTTTATGCTATAGAAATACTCTGAAAACTCTTACTGTCTTTAACAGAATTTTAAAAATCTAACATAACAATAATTGTACAGGAAGGTTCATTAAAGATTCTAGTGATACAGATGAATCATGTGCTGTCACTGAATGACTCCGAACGCTATTATATCTAGCATTATGGACTCAAAAACCGCTACTCCCTCATTGAAGTAACCATCATTTGAATTTGCAACGACTGCATGACACCAAACATCTAAAGCTTCCATCAGCACTTGAAAACTACGGATCGGAAGCGATGTTGGTAGCCACTATCTCCCGCGGGAGCTCATTAATATGCCTAATACTTAAACAAGAAATATATTCTTCGTTTTCTTTACAATATTTACATTTTTAAAACTAAGGGGACTAAATATATGATTAAACAGAAATAATTTATTACTTACCATTGTATCAATGTTATCGTCTAAATTCATATTTTCAAGCTCCAGTTCAAATTCTTTCTCTAACTTCTCCAATTCTGAATCCATTTTTCCTGGAGGTCTTGAAGGCTGGGTACTGCTTGGTACTGACGGACGCGGCGCAGCAGCTTGCTCTGGCATACTCTGCGTCGGAGGCGCCGACGCTATAGATGGACTCACTCCTACGAAAGAAACAAGTATACATTAACAACTACAAAGAATGAAATAAAAAATAGAAACAGGGTGAAAGTATTCTTCTCCCAACCGCGGGACTAAAACTTTCAACTTCCTAAGATCTAACCTTAAATTATCCTCCTGTCTCATCTCCGCCTATGTAAGTCTATAACAATAGAGAAACGTTATATGTGATTTTTTAAGCTGATTGAACGCTACGCCACTGTTCCATTCTTTGTTTTGAACATTGCTTAAAATAGTTCAGCAAGCTGCAAAGGCAAAATCATCTTCCTTATAGGAAGCGTCAGTGATCATTCAAAGTTATTTTTAAAATTTGTTTCATATACCAAGTTCGCCTCGCCTCTTGGTTTAAACTCAAGAAACTCGTCGGGACAGTCCCGAAAAGTTCAGTCCGTCTTCCGAAAGAAGGTACGGATTTCTTATGTAAAAACAGTGTTTCGATGGAAAGTAAAAGAAGTATGTGATTATCTACTAACTAGTTAACCGTATAATAGTTTATATTTTTTTGGTGTAAACTAAGTGTTTTACTTTCCCGCCTACGTTCAGATGAACACACAAGTCACGCACACTAACACAAGAACTTGGAATTGCGCCTCTGGCGCGGGTGGAGAGAGAGAGAGAGAGCAGAAGACGCCATGGACTGAACGGAACAAGAATGAACCAAGATTCATCTAGTGTTAGAATTTTTATTGTGTTCCAGAAATGACAGTGACTGTAGTTTTCATGATAAATGGTAACTGGTAGTAAATAAAAAGGATCCCACATACTTCATCACTAGAATATAGAGCTACGGCGCTATAATGTATGATGATAGCTGTGTCTAGGCATCTTCCGCGTCTCGAAATTCGTTCTATACGCGTCGCGCTCGTATATTTAATACAGGGGTTTATTCATGACAACAAAAGGTAGCAAATCTACATCACAAATAATAACATGCGAAATTCATAATATTAATATCTGTACTACTTTCATACAATAGAAAACTTATAATCTTCTAGATTCAGTAATTACAATACAAAAAGTTTTCGGAAAACATTTTAGAGCAAAATTTAAATAATTTTTCATTTGTTTAACCCATTTTCATCTTACTAGTATTTTTGCACGGAAATACCGTATACGCCCATGAAAAGACCTCGCCCGTGTAACGGTCCCCTATCCTATTTTTTCTCTCATATTCCTGACTTCCAAACTGCTCGTGCAAAAGTCCCATTCCTGGTTTGAAAAGAAAGCAATTAAATGTTCAGAAAAAAAAACTTTTATGCATTCCTGTGACCGACCCAGACCTGTTCGCAAGTAAACAACGCGCTGTTGATTCAATAAATCACGGCGCGACAAGTGGAGGTGGGGACAAACGAACGAAAATTTAAACTCATTTCTTTCCTGTTTTTAGAATATCCTCAACTTTTAAAAACGTGTTTGTTGAATGAAGGATGAATCATCATCCTTGTACTGCACTGTACATCGGAAGGTCAGAGGTGGAAATTTCCCAAGGTCACTCTGTCAATTAACTGCTTTCTTTAATGTATCACGATTCGTGTCACAGAAATCTTGCCAAAACCGGATGCGAGAGTGAGTGGGGAGAACTGATAAGCTATTTTTCAGAAACTGTAGCCTTGTTTACTCACTTTACAGGTGACTGATAACTAGACAAGTGTCTACAGGAAAAGGTCTAAAGCTAGGTTGCCATGCTGCAAGAATCATGTAGCTGTCATTAAAAAATCTTGCAATCCCATTATTCTATTTACTCTTTACACAGTACAACTTTCTGAAAGAAAAATAGATATCTCCATCCATGCAGCACTGCACTCTAGTGGACAAATAGTGAACATCCTCATTAGAAACATGTATTTTGGCGAGCTTCCTCTCCTCGTCCAAAAGAGCCCGTCGTTTCGGAAGCGGTGAAACTGCTTTTTTTCTTTATGTCAGTGGGAGAGCGATAGTAGGTAGCAAGCAAGACGACTCAGAATGTTGCACATGGTTTGACTCCTTGCAAAATGAAAAAAAAAAAAAAAAAAAAAAAATATTGTATGTCCCTTTCAAGACTATGTTTACATGGAGAAATATTACAGGATTGTAAGCTTTTTTAATGACAGCTACAAGATTCTTGTAGCATGGCACCCTAGCTTAAGCAACGAAAGAAGCAACTGTTTACTGCGTTTGGATTTAAGTGGTGAAAGAAGTGTTCCTTAATAAACATAGGGCAGATTGCAAGTTATACAGATGGGTTCAAGTTCCGAGTGATGGAGTTTGCTAAAGAACATGGAAAGCGTAGTGCTGCACGATACTAAAATCACACCATACAGAGACTTTAGGTATATGAATGAAGTAGACCGGAACATCGACGCTGCCTACTTGCAGTGGCACTCAATAAACTGCCTCCCTACAGTTGACGAGCAGGTAAATACTCTAAATTCTTTAATAATAAATTTGTAATGGCAGACACGCCCCTATAGTTAAGAAATGTGTTTCGCGACCTCCATCACCATGGTTAACCGATGAATTACGTTCGTTAATGGCGCGGAGAGAGAAAGCTTATAGAGCATACGGGAAACATGTTAAAAATAGTGATCCTTCTAGTGATAGCACAATAAATCCCAATACAAAATTCGAAAACTATAGATTATTAAGAAAACGTTGCACTCAAGAAGTAAGGAAGACAAAACGGCGCTTTGCCTATGAAATACTTGAATTCGAAAATAATGGAGCAGTTCTTTGGAAACGGCTAAAAGTATTAGGTGTTGGGAGAAACATAGCCAAGAACGCAGTTAACTATACGCCTGATGAATTGAACATTTTTTTTTTTTCTGTCAAAGCCGTATGATACCAGCCTCCATGAAACTGCAAACAATGAATAATATTGTAGCTTCGGAAATTAACTCTCTGTTCTCGTTTTCTCACGTACAGCCTGCACATGTATTAAAAGCGATCCAAAGAATTAAATCTCAAGCCACTGGTAGAGATGATATTTCAATAACCATGATCAGGAAAACCCTACCGCATGTACTTAATCCTATCACTGACATATTTAATTACTCTCTTTCCACAGGCACTTTTCCCACAGTATGGAAACTCGCTACTTCCAAAAAAGAACCACGCTGACAATTTCGGAGACTACCCGTCCTATCAGTGTCCTTCCCGTGCTCTCAAAAGTTTTTGAATATATTGTAAATGATCAAATTCGGGAATACTTAACAACAAATAATTTATTGGATACCTTTCAATCTGGTTTTTAAAGTAATCATAGCACATGCACTGTACTTGTAAACGTAACGGATGATATAAAATGGGCTATTGATAACAGAAAACTGACGCTCCTTACTCTACTTGACTATAGTAAGGCATTTCAAACGATTGATTTTGACATTTTACTTCAGAAATTATCATTATTGTTTAATTTTTCTGAATCAGTGGCTAAATGGTTTGATTCTTACCTTCACCAACGTAAACAAAGAGTAGTGATCAATCAGGATCACATATCGACATGACATTGTATCAACAGTGGAGTGCCGCACGGTAGCGTACTAGGTCCCCTTCTCTTTGCCCTTTACATTAATGATCTCCCTAAAATTCTCACATATTGTAAATACCATATTTACGTTGATGATTTTCAGTTATATGCTTCTTTTCTCTAACAAGATATTAATAATGCGACTGGGAAAATAAATACCGAGTTAAACAAAATCAGCAATTGGTGTACGGCTCACGGGTTAAAATTAAATGCAACAAAATCGCAGTGCATCTTAATTGGCTCCCCAAGAATTTTCTCTTCTATTAATATCTATCAGCTCCCAAATATAAAATTGTCCAATACTGTTATTCCATTCTCTACAACTGTCAAAAATTTGGGAGTCATACTAAATCAAATTCTCTCCTGGTTAGATCAAATAAATGGAGTTTGTAAGAGAGCATTTGGTGCCCTACCAATATCTCTGATGATCAAACTTGTCAAGGTACTAGTGTTTCCACATCTTGACTATTGCGACTCAGTCTATTCTGATCTAACCGAAAATCAATCAAAGCGCTTGCAAAGAGTGCAAAATGCCTGCATTAGATTTATTTTCTATTTAACTTACAGGGAACATTTCACATCATTTTATAAAAAACTGTCATGGCTGACATTAGTTGAAAGAAAAATTTACATAGATCTTACTCTATTGTACAATTTACTTACTACGTCAGAATCATCGTATCTAGCATGTAGATTTTTATATTTGTCGGACTTTCATGCTAGAAGCACAAGATTACAAGATAATTTCTTGCTCTCCATACCCAGTCACAATTCTGATTCATACTCAGTCTTTCACAGTAAGTACTACACGCCTCTGGAACAGTTTACCTAATTAATACACAACGTTTCCACAATTGCCAACTTTAAAAAATCTGTAAATTCCATTCTCTTAAGTAAAGATAAGGATACTAGTAGCACATGAGGCATCTTCGTCTTACCAGATTATTAATTACTCATATATGAACACACAATCAATTAGTAACCTATGTTAATCTGTACAGCTTATACATTCATACTTCTAGTACTGCTATATGCAATATGTAATTTAGGTTTCTTCACGTTATTTTATTTCAGATTGTATTCCTACGTAGACTTCTTTTTTGTTTCCTCTCTTGTATATTATTTTCAATTTTTGTTTTGAAGTGTTTAACTATTTTTTTTTACTTAAGTATTATATTCATTTTTTATGTGGTTCAATACTTTTCTTTTGTAATTGTTAATATTTTCTATGTATTGGTGCTTTAAAAGAAAGAAAAAAAAAAAAAGAATGTATGCACGTGGTTAAGTGTTCAGAGAAGGTTGCAGATCCTTAACTTCGCCTGTAAAAAAAGTCATAAATAAATAAATAAATAAATAACATGTTAAATTTTCAAACCCATTTTCTGTTACATATGACACAAACGAGTAATTGGGTGACACAAAGAGGTGACTTGGCATACCTTGTTTTGGAACTGGTGAGGTTCCCATGTAAATAAAAGGATTTGGGAATTATTATTACATCATGCTAACACACGGTTTTCTTCAGTAATCCGTAGCCTAGTTACACACAAAAAGAACGAGTCAAACTCATTAAAAGACAATTCTACATGTTGGCTATTCTACAGGAGTTATGAGACATAAATCATCGGAACCAAATTTACACAGGAACTAAAGTAAAACTATAATCACTTTCTGCACGTAAGTTACTTTTTCCTTAAAAATGTCTTCACTTAAGCCTCATTAATCTAGATGAATTGTAAAGTGTCACTTCAATGTTAATAAGCAATTGTTAGAAAATTATTGAGAGAGCTGGAATTTGACTTTCCACGAAAATATAGGACTAAATTCATACTCGAATAGAAATCCACTAACCACAATTTACCTGAACTTCTTGTGCTGATTTATTCAAATTTACATCCGATGATTTGTGTCTTATTAACTCGTCTAGGATAGTCCAGCATACAGAAGATCCTTTTCATGAGGCTGGTGTGTAACTAGGTTATGGATTGTTGAAGACATTAGTGTTGAATTAGATACTAAAGATAATTAAATTAGACAATATGTAGCTTATGGCATCCATAAATAGGTGAATCTTCATTGCTCTCTCCTGGTAAGTCAATTCCTTTATATTTCTTTGATACATTAATTTTTCTTACTCTTACTTTTTATCCTCCGTAAACGATACTCCTTGGAAAATCCGAAAGGTTGAAAGTTCCAAGGTTTATTAAAAAATCAGAAATTACAGTAAGTTGATGACTATTTGATATATTTTGATTCTTCTTTCTGTACCATGTTTGTTCAAAGCGATACATTACAATGTTGGTTTATACAGAAGATAATGAGTACCCATATAACCAAATCTTCCTGATACGAAGAAAAATTATAAACATATCTCAAGGACTTTTGCAATCTAAAAGATCTCTAAATGAGAACATTTACTGTATTTCTACCAACTGTGGGTGCAGAATATTACTACATTTAGAGGGATCAAATTATACATATTTACTAATTATATCAATTGCAGTAATCTTTTAAGTTATTAAATTACTTATGAATATACTTCCATTTCGACACGACTATTTTCTATCATGTATTTATTAAAATATTCAAGTCCACCTTGACGCTTCTAAGCTTTTCCTCTGTTCTTTTTCTTTTATTTCCTCCCTATATGATAAGTGTTTCAGCGAAAGTATTTATAGTGTACTTTCTTTAGTGTTGAGATTATGTTTCTACAATTTGCTGGTAGAAAATTCATTATTTATTATATATGAACTCCCTCATGGCTATATGATTAGAATACCTATAGCTAAACCTTCTTCAGTTAGACCAATAAAAGTTCCGGATTCGATTCCCCGTGGTAGCTCACATTGTTCGGATTCCACGTTAAGTTGTAGCCTGTATGTCCACGTTTTATGCAGCCTCGGTGCTGAACGAGAAGTTCGTGCTGTGTGAGGCAGAAACATGGATATTACGCAAACATGATGAAAAACGACTGGAAGCTTTCGAGATGTGTTGTGGGGAAGAATGGAAAGAATTAACTGGATCGAGCGGAAAACGAATAAGAGGGTGTTGGAAATGATGGGAGAGAAAAGAACAATTTTAAATATTATTAAGAAGAGGAAGAGAAACTGGTGTTCGGGATTATCCAAGAATAACACCGAAATTAGAACATTTCACCGAACAAACCGAAAACAACCCAGGACTGGCTGGCATGGAACGTCCCCGACTTCATTTCTACCTCTGATTGGCCTAGCAGCCCGGACCTTAACACGTTGGACTACAAACTTTGGGCAGTCCTTCAGGCAAAGATTAGCCGTAAACGGCATCCATCTGTCGACAGTCTGAAACAATCCTTGACCCGAGCAGTGAACAATTTTCCCATGGACGTGGTGTGTAATGCCTTGACCAGTGGCCGGACAGACTTCGTGCCTGCATCAAGGCCAAGGGGGAATATTTCCAAAAATGATTCGTGCGTCGGGTGCGCAACATATCAATGTAAAACATGACCAAAATAAATTGCCTTGGTGCTAATACTCTCTGTGTTATTCACATTCAAACTTGTGACAGTATTTATGATATAACTAGGTAATTTTATAGTTATTCTTGGATAATCTCGAACACCAGTTAAAGCTTTGGAATGATTCCGGGTGGCAATACTTGTATTTCTGCTTCTTGGCTGTTCTCTCTTCGAAACACTCGAAATAATCTCATTCTACTTTCAAATTCAAGATAGATTATTTCCAGCTGATATATTGAAGAAATAACATTTATCAACAGGTAAAGGGTGAAAGAGTCGCGTCCACAGTGCGTACAACGAAGATACGGTTTGAGTATCAAAATATGATTAACAAAAATTACGAAACACATACAGAATGCGGAGGGAAGCTGAAGGTAAATACATAAATATTAATAATTGATAGAAATGGGCCAGTTGAATACAGTCTTACTGATTTATTTATTGACTGGAATTCAAGTCCTTTACAGCAGTGAGAATGCAGAGGATGAGGCCTACTCTTTAGCATGGGATTCAAACCGTTACTTAGAATTTTATTCGCAGCTAGCACCTACGGGAGACTGAGGTCGGGACTCGGAGGACGGACGAGAAGCATGTGCGTTTGCCACTTGCCCTCGACACGAAACTACGAGTAGACTGACGATACATACCAGAATAGCTGAAAATGAAATGAAATTAAACTTTTCAGTTTTAAAACCACGATTATTCCGGCGAGGCCAAAGGAGATGGTGATGATGAGAAATGAATGCAACGGTGGAATGAATAAAGTGGGAGGAAACGGAAGAACCCCGAGAAAACCCACGCACATGGTGTTTGTACACCACAAAGTCCACTTCGTGCGAGCTCGGATAGAACCAAGGACCTCACGGACCAGAAGTGAACGCTCTATCTCTGAGCCACCGTGGGTCCCAACAAGAATACTTCTGGAACATGATTTTATTCAGTTTACAAAGTATTTGAATAGATGAGCATCATGAACACAGAACTTACGTGGAATGTCAACAAGAGGTTCTTCCTTGCTTTCACTACTGGCGCCTTCAATGTCTGCTGGTGGAACATATTGGAAACGACCACTCGCCTCTGCAGCCTTCATTTCTTCCACGGGATTTCGTTCATGATTTGCCTGAAAAAACAATAATTAAAACTAATATTTAGTGACCACAAATACTGTTGATCTATTGACATGCACACTTGATCACTCATATTATTTGACTCTTATTAATTTATTTTGCTAGGCGATAAGGTTATAATTTCCAAATTTTCACTTGGATGAGTGAAATTACAGATGAAAAATACAAAACAGGTATTGACAGGGAGGCTTCACTATTAGCAAACAAACGAACAAAAAATCTTTAAAGCATCTCGTTCACAAACCACTGGCGATCGACATACTTTATGGCCCTGTCATATACGACTTTATTTTTCTGGTACGAATTAAAGATAGAATAGAAAGTGATATCAGGAATTAAAATGAGACTATTAATTTAGAAAAACTGGTGAAACTTTACATAGATCAAGTTCCTACGTTAATAAGACCAGCGGCGCAAATCTGTCTTCAACATTGGGGGAGGGGGGAGGCAAGACCGTTCTCATAATTAAAAAAAAAAAAAGTTCAAAATATTTGAAGTTGAAAAACAATGCTGCGAAGGACCAGGGGAGCACAGTTGTCTTCAACATTGCGAGGCGGGCAGATTTGAGGCTTATTCTGTGGGGCATCAATTTCATCTCACTTTCTGGCAATTGGACACATATCATCACATTTCTCCCTAAAAAACGCATTTCAAATTGGACTATTGGGGAGGGACAATCCCCCAGTCCAAGATTGGAGAGGGCATGTCTCCCTCATTTCCCATGGGATTTTCGTCAGTGAATAGGACTCCCAGACATCTCAGTTTAGCCACGAGTCCCGAATTTACATCATTTGCGAAGGAATTGTTTGTGACTTCAAATGTCTCGGCAACCCTCCAAAACATAAGCTAATACAATCTGTGCGATTATAAAGCCATCCGAAGTACCAACAGTGACAAATAATTTCGGGTGAGTATTGACTTATTATTCAATTCTTATATTTCACAAAGAAGCAAGTGCATGACCATGAATATACTGTAAATTTTATAGAGTATAACGGTTTTTTAGTTTAAAAATATGGGAGCCTTACATGTTAATCTTAAGATCATCCTGAACTTACAAAAATTGCAAAAGTCTAATGTTCTATTTGTATTTATAGACTCATGAGCAGCTACTGTATGTAAGCATTCTACTAAAATAATAACTCTGCTACATACAGTAGATTACCCAAAATACTAATGTGAAACTTTATGCCAATGCACACTGAAATCAATATTGCACTACACTTTGAAACTAAAACCATACTCCACGGGGCCATAGTATATTTCCACTTGGGTAGTGTGTACTTTGTGTATTAGCTTTAACCGCCATTATTTCTAGCTTTCTTGACAGGAGTTCGCTTTCTCTGGGTTCAAATAGCTCCTCATCTGCCTCACAATGCCAGTTTAGTAAAGTTTACTTTCATTGTCAGTTTACAATGAAATTTTTAGCAACTCATATAAAATTATGTTACGAAGGGAATTATATTAAAACGATAATGTGATTTTTGAGGCAGAAACACTGCTAACCGAAACGTCCCATCACCAAGTATGAAAAATCTAGACCATGTGCAAATTGCGTATGCCATTACTTATACCCACTGAAGGCACACAGGATATACACAAACCATTTTTTCATCCATAAAATCTAACGCTGAATAATGAGTGAAACGATACATGCATGTTAAAAGGTCTAGGAAAACAAATCTCTGTGTTAAGTTATTTGAATTAAATAAATTTTTACTAATTTCTTACATTTAAACCAAAAAAATTATCGATAAAAATCGAGTGTGTTCCACAACAGAAAACATTTTAGATAAATCACACAAACTATACTACTATACTCAAAGCAAAATAAGAAACGAATTGATATTTGAAGGAGGATGTGTTACCATGTTGCCACATTGTGATCCAAATCTATCAATGAATGTCTATACTACTACTTTTTCACTGTCAACTTTTAATTGACTTATACTACTACATCAAGTCACTGGTCTACAACACTAAACATTCAATTAAACAGGAACCTTCCTCTATCCCAAAAGTAAGTTTAGTTAAGTTGATTTTGAGTTTAACGTCCCTTTCAGCATGAGACAAGACCTACTGATTAATGTGGAATCCAAACCACATGAGCTCCCGCCGGGAATTGAACCCGGGTCCCCCACACCAAAGGCGCGTACGCTAACCGCTTAGACATGAAGGAGCTCGCCAAAAATAAGGTAAGTCATCCTTGGCATAACCATAAACCTAAATTATTAATTGCCACTTTTCGCCCATCCACTTAAAATATCAATTGCCACACTTAGCTCTAACAATCCAATCACAGCAGCTAGGCTGTGGTACAAACCACGTGATCTGAGCGGAGAGCAACGACTTCAGGAGTGAGAAAAGGTATGGCTGTTCTGGGAAGTGGACTAGGTAGAACAGTGGTTAATACATCGGCACGGGATGCCGAAGATCTCGAGTTCGAGTCCCGGTCCAGTTATTCATTTTTTCACTATTTGTGTGTTAATTCGCACCTACAGAGGATCTGGTGTGTAAAAAATTCGGTAGTTTTTCTCCTTTCATTAATATATACAATTACACACTATTTATTTTACACAATAGCGCTCATCTTTTGTTCTTACAATTCCCCAACACCTTGTCCGATACTTTTAAACAATGCCCAAGCATAACTCACTAAACCCTAGCAGGTACTTGTAGAGGATACCTTAGCAGAATACTCACGATATGGCAACAGGATAACAGGATACCACATTCTCTTCTAAATGTCAGCATTCGTTTATTTTTACCCCGAGTATAAATTTGATCTGGGAAAATAATACCTTGTAATTCTGCAAAGCATAACCTATATAAGCAACCATCTTCTACTTACCTGCATCTGTCTGTACATCCTGGCTGGGAGTTTCTTCATCCGTTCCTGCTTCAAATACTGTTCTGTTTTAAGAGCATCCTGAAAGGCTGGGAATAAATTCTCGTAGTCTTTGGGATCTGCCAATGACTGACCAGCCTTCTCGCTTACTTTTGATAAGGATTCTCGCCAAAGTTGAACAACATGTGACATCCTACTTGGTAAATATGTTCTGAAATATATTTATATACATATATTTTAGATAACACCTGTTTTGTACGAATTTTTGACTTAAAAAGTCACATTTTTCAGTATATGGTATTGGAAACTAACACATCTTTTATCGAGTACTTGGAAGAATTTCCACTACTTTACAACTTTCCATTTCTAATGTTGATTCATATAATTCAACACAAAGTTATGAAAGAGAAGGCCTATTATTTAAGTGTTTGATTACAAAATTGTGTAATTCTTACTTTACGCATTATCTGAACAAGAGGTAGTAATATTCTTCCTATAATTAAATATTCGGCCTATATACACTGGGTGTTTGATACGTAGAATTAGATACTAATTATTATTATTATTATTATTATTACTACAGATATCATCACTATCATAATTATTAATCAAAATGTGTTGCGATATCGTAGGTGTTTAGAGAAGTGTCGTCGGTGAAAAAAGGTTGGGAACTACTGGTTTAAAGCACCAAACGATTCATATTTCACTGAAATCTGAATTTCTTACCTTGCAAAGAAAGCAGCTTCTGGAAGCCTATCTGTTGATATAAGAATATCTAAACATTTTTCTAAGTCACCCAACAGGAAATGTGAGAGGAACGCTACGTTATTCCTTCCAGCCGCATCTGCACTTTCGCCCAGTTTCTTCACCATTGCAGCATCACCTGGGGAATACAAAATTAATTTCTTTCAATTGCAATCTTGTAAACAACAGTATCATCTTTATCAATGCATATGAAAGGGCCCATTTCACCAAGTTTCATTTATCTTGTTGGGTTTCAATGCAGTCTAAAAACACAAATATTAAAAAGCTCACGGGAGAAGTACTATGTGTCACTCGCAGGTCTAGAACTCTTTCAATAACGCCGAACAGCAAGCCAAAACCACCAACAGAGGATTGTTTTTAGCTGTAGTGTGGTGGTGTCATATATATTCAAAAAATAAATAGGCTACAGAAATGCCACGTGCTTACACAACTTCCCGCCAGAGTACAGAAATAACAAAAAAAAAAAAAAAAGAAAGTAATACTTAAAGAACTTATTTTCGGTAATTAATCGTGGTTAAACTATAATAATAATAAACTTATGATTTTCGTTTTTTAATAGACGCAAATAGTTCCACAAAGTTAATACGCTAAAACAACTGAAATAAGTAAAAGGTGTACTAGAAAAAGAAGCTTGTGGTGCATTTAAAAATGAGAAGACAGTAAGTCGTTTGAGTACTGAGCTCACGAAACCGACAGGACAGTTCTTGCATTCGGTAACCGACAGGATATGAATAGACTGCCTTTTTTTTGGGGTTTAAACCTGGTTTCTTTGGTTTATATTATTTGCTCTATGTATTTATATCACATATGGACAGAAATAAGTTTGTTTTGCCTTGATGTTATTATACAACAACGAGGTTATGCTGGAAGGGGTCACGTAAGCTTAAAGCGGAACCCAAAATGCTTCTCGGCTTACATCCGAGAGAAATTGTCCTCTATTTGAACTCGAAAACCGGGACTGATTGGCTACAAATGCGATACGCCTGCCGACTCACTCACGAAGGACTCCTGATAAAAAATACGTTGTACTGATCTTTACATACTTGTTGATAAGAGTCATTTCAGAAGGACAAAAAGATACAACAGTTGCACAAGTGAAACCATTATACAGAATTTCATATGGACAATTTTAAAATACTACAGAGTACAGGAGAACTAATTTAGTCTAAGTTAGTTCATTATGACTTTTATTAGTCCAAATTAAACAAATACGACTTAATTTGCATATCAATAAGAAAAGTGAATAAAGCTACGAATTATTTGAGTCAACTTTGGCTCTGACCTATTTATACATAGATACCAACGATACATCTGATTTCAATAAATGCCTTTCGTGGGGTTTGTATGACACCCCCCCCCCCTTCAAATTACGGTATTTCAATGTATTTTGTAAACATTATTAAAACGAAACAATATTTAGAATTTTTCTTTGATTGCAATTGCATAACAACAATAAATTATTTAAAAAAATCACAAACGAAACATTCATAAACTTATTAAAAAAAAAAAAAAGTTGCTTTTGTAGTATAATCTCTGAGTTACGAATGGAGAATTTAGGTCTGAATATAATACTAATAATATACGGGAGTGAAACGTGATAACCCACAAATGTGTGTTTATCAAAATTTTACGAACATTTACACTTTTACTAACATTTTTCGGTTTTTGGTTTAAACCAGTTGGTCTTTTTGAACCAAGGTTTAAACCATGGTTTAAACCAGCCCACCCTGCTTCTTTATATGGTAGTTTAAATGCCTTCCTGCGCACACATATCTAAATAAACACATGCATTTATAAATACGCAATTTTGTCGTGAAAGATTTGCCATGGCACCACAGCCAAACAGAAATTTATCTTCATTACAGCAATTTAATATTTCTGTTCCTTTCCGATCTGGGGATATTTAAAACAATATCAGCAAGTTTATCTTTGTTTAATAGTATATTTTTATAGGAAACATGTAAGTACGCCTTGATTTCCCTATATTTATAACTAATTTTATTTTCCTATATTTATAACTAAACTGTCCTAATAAATATAGAAAATATCGTGTACCTCGCTCAAGACATAACAAGCTTACCTGAAGAAGTAGCTAGAAGAAGCAATCCTCCGTAATCTTGGGCATTATGAAGGCACTCCTGTGCGAGACTAAGCTGACCTCGAGAAGTGGCAAGTTCTGCTAACTGTCGCCATTTCTGCTGCGATCCTGCTTCCTGGGCAAGTTTCAAGCCTGTTTCTAGCTCTCCTAGTTGTAATGCCAATTCAAATCGATGTTCTGGATCTGTTGATACTGCCAAAGCCTGCTGTTTGAAACCCTGAAAGCCACAATATAAAATATTTTAAGTAACAACAGAATTCAAGCTTTTTTTGAAGCGAGATCAAAAATTAAGTTTTGTATACACTATTATTTATTTTGTATATATGAGGTGTTCAAAAGAGTATCGAACCTTTGGTTGGCTAAAATACATTTATTGATTTGGAAATTCGAAACACTAATCCCCTTCAAAGTCATCTCCTTGGTAATGCATACACTTCTCCTAGCGCTCCTGTCATTGTTAGAAACACTTCTGGAACGCAGTTTTTGGAATAGTGAGCAAGGTGTGCCGTCGTATTCCGTATCATGTGTCCTCTTGACTCAAATCGGGTCCCTTTTAGTGGCATTTTCAGCTTGGAAAATAACCAAAAGTCACATGGAGCCATGTTGGGTGAGTAAGTAGCCTGACGACACACAGGAATGTTGTGTTTGGCGATGAAAGCCTGAATCAAATTTCGCGAACACGCTCCTCGTGCTCATATTCTCGTTCAAAATTGGATGTACCGTTCCGATAGAATGGTTTCCGCCTGGATATCGCAATGCTCAAGTTTTTCTATTATTTTACAAACAACTGAAATCCGACGACCGTTCACTACACGTCTTCACGCTTTCTGCGGGCGGGAAAAAATTCACAAGTGTCCCTTCTACATCTACACTGAAGAAAGTCTCCCGCGCTTCATTGGTTTACGCGAGAAAAAAAAAATCAATACTCTTTGAACACACACCGTATATTTACTTAACAAAACTCTCTGGTCATCAAAAAGTTGTAGAAAACGTATAGCATTGTTTCTCCTAATTGTGAATACGGCAAATTCAATGAAACCTCTGAATAACGGACAGCAATGGGGAATGGTTAGTTGTCTGTTAGTGTGAGGTGTCCGTTAAAGTTTATGCGGTAACTGTACGCAGTATACAGTCAATACATTGGTTATAAATGTAAATATAGGATGACATAAAAATACTGTACTCAGTGTTCAAACAAGGAAGAAATCTATACGAAGATGGGAAAACACGATACGCACATTTGTACAGTAATGCAAATAACAACCTTATGAATTAAATTTAAAATATTTTCACTTCACTGGTAAAAACAAAATATACTTATGTACTGCTAAATAGGGAATTTTTAATTAAGCCATTATCAACTGTTCCCAGCATATAAGCAGAACTCCGCTACCGGAGTTAAAAATCAGACAATGGCCAAAGAGTAATGTACCATGTTTTTTCCATCCTCGTATAGATTTAATTCATAAGACTGTAATTTGTTTGGCCGTACAAATGTACACTCATATCCAAAATGATTGTCGCATGTCTATAAATATGTTGTTGTAGGAATATAATTTGATAACGAATTCGCTCGGTATTTCTTATAATGTTAGTATGTGTATAATCGGCACAGACATGTATGTGACAAATTTCATGTCAAAAGAGCAGTAAATAAAAACAATAAAACGAAAACAAAACTTTCTTGTCTATTTAGCAACATTTTGTTTTATTCATTCTAATTTTCGTATTTATAATTCTTTTCCTATGAAATTTACCACAAATATACATTTCTCGATTATACACATAGTATCAGTATTAAAAGTACCCTACAAAATCATTATCAAATTATATTCTTACAAGAAGACAGTTATAGACATGCGACAATCATTTTGGACATGAGAGTACATATCATGTTGTGCCAACCTTGAAAAGAAATATTTTCAGAAAAGAAACACACGTACCACTGGGGTGTATGTTTATATTGCAAGATTCCACAATGGGTCGCGTTCACCTCTGGTGCATGGGGTGTCCTTGGTTCGATCCCAGCTCGCGCCAAGTGAAATTTGTAATGGACAAACACCGTGTGCGAGGATTTTCTCGAGGTTCGCCTTTCCACTCACTTTCTTCATTCCACCATTTCATTCATTTATCATCATCACCGTCTCCTTTGGTCTAGCCGGCATAACCGTGGAAGTAAAACTTAAAGATTTCATTTCATTTTTGCAAGGTTCCACGTGCTTGCAACACCACATGCTGGCTGTAAACATCCTTCAGACAACAGCTACGAAGAAGACAGCCGACATTTCAGGATAAAAGAAGACGGAACACCGCAGAAGGCATCAACCTCCACCGATTGATCATCCACCGCTTTCTAAGAGGCCTGGTCATTGAGAGGCACCTGTTCTACACCTTGGCTGCAAGAACCTTGGTTCCTATCGCCCTAAGATGCACGGTCATTGGGCTCCTACAAAATTAACCAGCACATCACCAAGTTGTTTAGTGGAACTTAGATTTTATCTGCAATACTATTACTATTGTATACAAGAAGAAACTTTTATAACAAAAGATGATGGAAAAGTCCAAACTTCCGTGTACCGTCTTTTAGCTTTACCCCAAAAAGGTAGAATTTTACAATACTAACGTATACTACAAAATGTACTTCATGTATGGTAATTTCCTTCTCAAGTATATGTAAACCGTTCTAAATTAAATACTAATAATGTGGATAGAACAAAACTCACCAGTTATGACGGTTTATAAATTTCTTGGCGAAAAGTCTGCAAAACTCGTAGTTATCTGCAGTGTACATCCTGCGGATACTAATTCCCGTTACAAATTTACTGTACTCTTTAATATAATGTATCCCAGATTTATTTTCACATGACAAGTATTTTCAATGTTAAATACCTACAAACTGAGAATAATTTCTATCCGTCATAAACAGGTCACTAAAAACTCGAAGAAGATTGTCGTGTCTGTAAAAAGGACGGTTCTATCTTTTAATAATACATATTTTTCCCGGGACAAAAAGATATGTTCGTATTGTAAAGGTATCCGTTATTGAGAGGTTTCATTGTATATGTGACGCAGCCTACATTTGCAACAACATAAAAACATATCAAACACTAATTGTCTTCCTCAGACTACCACAGTACGAGAAAATATTTTCTTAAAAGGCCTCTTCTACTACTGTATTTACTATAATTTTCATCTACTGTTTAGCATCTTTACAATTTTACTATGTATGGTCGCCCCGCGTGGCGTAATCGCTAACGCTCTCGCCTTTGGTGCAAGCGGTTCCGCGTTCGATTCCCGGTGGAGGCACTCGGTCGAAAAAATGTAACAGCTTTTTCAGGCCAGCCATCTTGAATGAAGTTTCTCCTGGTTTTCCCTCATTCATAACAGGTAAATGCCGGAATGGTACCTAACAAAATGGTCCCGGGCTGCTTCCTTCCTTCCCCTTCATCGGATAGTGTATTCGTCGAGGGACGTCATCCCTCATATATGACAGCCCAGAAATTTAATTCCTAATCCTAATCCTAATTTTACTATAAAATACGTTTCACAAATACATCAAAAGGATATTTGCCTTAAATTGCTCTTTAGAAACTTAATCATCTCTTCTTTCTTGGAACGCCATTTTAACGCTCGACAACTAGTGTATAGTTACTAAGAAAACTCCTTCAACTCTATGCATATCTAACCACGCTAGAGCATCCTCGATAAACAATTTATATAAAATAAAAATAGTACTAATCTTTTCTGTATTTCTAAGGAAATAATATCCAGCATTTCGGATACTTAATCGAGCATCCATCAGTAAAGACAGTAGAGGTTTAAAATATATGCTGAACCAGGATCTTCATATACTTGGGGCTTCTACTTTAGTATTTTTTTTAAAAAGCAACGTATTTTTGTTTATTAACGTGTTTTAATAGCTCTTGCTTTTTTGGGATAGCATTTTTTTTTTTAGCTTAATGTAACTGTACTTACCACCAACAGATTTTTACCTATTACAATTTTTTTGTTTTTATTTTTTTGTAGGATATTCAGATTATTTTATCCATTTCTGAAAACTTCGATTTTTCACATGCATAATCCAAGGAATCTAAACTAAGTATAATGTACATGGAACCGAAGTACATGGTGCATATATGTAAGAAATTAAAGTAGTAGATAAAAATATAAAGTTTCCTATAAAAAAAATCAACAACTTTAACAGCTAAAAGGGGCCGCGGTGGCTCAGTGGTAGAGCGTTCACCTCTGGTCATGGAGTCCCTGATTCCATCCCAGCTCGCGCCAAGTGAACTTTGTGGTGGACAAACACCGTGGATTTTCTCAAGGCTCTCCCGTTTCCTCCCATTTTCTTCATTTCACCATTTCATTCATTTCTCATCATCATCTCCTTTCGCCGGCACAATCGTGGGACAATCATCATTTTCCAATAGCTAAAAATCTGTTCGTAGTAAGTGCACCCACACTAAACTAAAGTCTTTAAAAAAGAGGATCCCATATAGGACTACTAAAACACGTTACTAGGTAAAAATACGTTACGTTCTTAAAAAATTGGAGTTCGAGTAAAGTCGAAGCTCGAAGCATGTGAAGATCCCTGTGCTGAATATGTTTTAAGCCTCTACGGTCCTTGATGATGGATACTCGATCAATTACTCGAAATTTTGGGAAATTATTTCCTTAGGAATACAAACAAGGTTAGTACTAATTTTATTTGGTAATATGTATTCCATTTGCTCTATTAATTATTATAGTTTATATCAAGCGAACTCCTACTCCTCAAGCTAATTCCGGTTTAATTTCTCCAACACAAGTTCTCTAATCTCAACGCACACCAATAAGCATACGTATGTCTTATTTAACAAATCAATTCGGTGCACTTTACCTGACAAATTACTTGGATTTGAGCGACGTATACTACTTTCAGCTGGGATTTAAACCTTCTGAGAACACGCATTGAAAATGAGCATGAAACCATTAAGAAAGGAAGCTATGGGAAGATCTGAACGAAATCGACATTTTAATTGGTATGTCCAAGCAGAAAAAAAAAAAGTCATCTCTCACACTAAGGTAATAATACGCACCTGCTTTTCTAAGAAATGAGCTACTCTGGTCCGTTGTTCTCTTGGAATTGTAGGAAGCACTTTATCTGCCGTCACAAAATCTTGTCGCATAACAGCTGTTTGGTATTCAAGCACAGATAATAACAGTGAGTACGAAACTACATTTAGCTCTTTATCTCCAAGGTAAAGGCGATTATCCTTTGGAATGTAACCTAATAAATACATCGTCCTGAAAGAAAATTTATATATATTAATAAAACAAAGACGTATCATTTTAATACTTAAATGTTAACACAAAAATTATAATTAAAGTTTTCTTGAAACATAATAAGTAGCAATATCACGTCTACATCACGTGAAGGAGTTTGTAGCTGAATAATATGCAGCCAACCTTATCTTAACATACAGTTGGGTTGCATGCTATCAAGGGGGATTTCACCTTTAGTAAGCTATATGGGAATACATGAGGTGGATCAACTGAATGGATCACCTCTATTAACGACTGACCCTCTCAATCCTGGGCAAAATTAATGTTGATCCATCAATTAAACGGTGTGACAAACATCTTGGCATTTGAAGGCGACGCTCCAAGTTCCCTTTAAATGCTGCTAGCAAATGAGAGGCCAGCGGTATTGCCACGTTTATTTTGTACATATCCACGTCTATCCCCTGCCACCTGATCGCGCTAGAGCTTGTGTTTTATTCGTTTAGCTGAAATGCCAAGATTTCAGAGGCTTTAGTTTGTCACAGGCTTTAGTTCTTGAGATTGTATTGTCTCTCGGACGGACAGACAGAGTAAACATATAACGGAGTTTAGGTTAACTAAGCTCCTTAAAAATTATTACAATCAGGGTTCTTGGAATATTGGCTAGCCCCAAAAATCGCATTTTAAATTTATTTTTGTGAAAGAAGAGTAAAACCCACATAAAAACAAACTAACCCAATGGTCTATGGAACCCAGAGGTTCAATGCCACGTTAACAAAACACCTCCACTGACTTCTGTCCCTAGCCAACTGGATCCTGTTTCTACTTTGTATTCCTACTTCTGCGAGGTCCATCTTAATATTTTTCTCCCATCTGTGCCTAGGTCTTCCTAATGGTCGTTTCCCGATTGGATTTCCAGTTAAAACTTTGAAATCGTTCCTACTTTCTTCCATTCTGGATACATGGCCTGCACGTCTCAGCCTTCTATACTTGAAGACCTAATGTTCGGTAAACGGCATAAATAATGCAGTTCCTTGTTATGAAATTTCCGCTATTTACCATTCCCGTTCTTCCTGGGTCTGAATATTCGTCTCAGGATTTTATTTTCAAATACTTTCAGTTTGCGTTTTTCTTTAAGGGAAGCCACCACGTTTCGCAACCAATTTTAAGTTTCAAATTCCTCGACAGAATTTGACAAAAGATTTTGAACTGAATAACACTAATTTTTTGCTTTCAGTCGACATTTAATTTCTTCAAGGATATAGTTTTGGTCTGTTAACATCGATCCTGGGTATTTGAAAGTATCTACTTGGTCAAAAATATTGTTTGATATTTAGACGCACCCATAAAAACAAAACAAAAGAGAAAAACATCTCCAAAAAATATATTTCAAAACTTCAATTGAAATAACCTTAACATGATCATAATTAGTTTCTTCAATTATGTTTCTCAGTACACGCCTAATTTCAGAATTGACTTTGAATATGTATTTATCAAAAGAATATCTCCTGTCAGAACGGAATATATATATATACAGGGTGTTTCAAAACAACACCGACGTTTGGGAGGTGATTCCTGGCACCGAGATAAGACAAAAAGTATAGACCAACCTGGGTGCACAAATGCTTCCTTTCGAAGTTATAGTCTGCCGAAAACATGAAAAATTACCTTTTATAGCTTCATAGCTTCAAAAGTATGGGATCTACCGTAGTCGGATCAAGACTTCACTTAAGAAGTAATATATTCCCTATCCACAAATACATGTTTCAGAATCCTAAGGTACTCACGAAGCAATTTTTATAGAGGGAGTTTGGCTACGGGCATTTAATTTGAAGTACTCTCCAACCACCTCTAGAAAAATTGTTGCGGAAGTATCGCAGGATTCTGAAACTTGGATATTTGGATAGAGCACATATTAGTTCCCAAGTGAAGTCTTGACCCGACTACGGTAGGTCCCATAGTTTTGAAGCTATTGACCACATTTTTATATTTTCGGTAGCTTATAACTCCGAAAGGATGCATTTGTGCACCCAAGGTGGTCTATACTTTTTGTCTTATCTTGGTGTCAGGAATCACCTCCCAAATGTTGACGGTGTTGTTTTGAAACACTCTGTATGTATGCAAATCATGCACAACGAATTTAGTTCGCGTTCGATCAAACTCGCTGTAACGGTGTACAACTATAATCTGCGATCAAAAAAGGGGGCACGATGCGACTACGTTTCCTTTTAGTTTTTGTAGTATATACTCGCGTATTAGTACCAACAAATAATAAAAGGTCTTTCTCTATTGCTAATTAATTACAAATAAAAAAATTCTTCATTTCAAAAAAGGATTTCTCAACACTACATTTGGATAATTACATAGAAACGAAAAAGAGCTGCATTAAAATGGATGCAAAATCTTCTCTTATGATTACAAATACACTATTTTTATTTCTTTATTTCTTTATATTTATTTTATTTATTTGTAATACCATAATTTGAATCAAAGCTTGACTTACAAAAGGAAATTACTAAAGATCTATCTTTATCTTCGCTATTGTACACTGCACAATTACACACAAAAACGAAAAATAGACGGCTGCCCTTGAATCCTGAGTGTAACAGAGGATTTTATTCCTATCTGTATTAGCTATATAGAAATACACCTCATTCCTATATGTATTAGCTATATAGAAATACACCTCTTTGTTACTCTCCAAAATTGTCTACTTCCTCCTTTCTAGAAATCGAAATATAAGAGTGTGCCAAATGCAAAGTAATGTGTCCCACGAAACGTGGATGGATCTTCACGAATTCCCTTTGTGCGACAATGGAATTCCAGTTTTACTCCAAATGTGTATAATAGAACATAGAATACTTAAATGGTATTTTAAGTAGAAATATAGCTTTAAATGTACGTACAAAATTTAATAAAACCCAATTTTGCCCAACAAAACCCATTAGGCTTTTTTTTTTTTTTTTTTTTTAACTGGGATTTTCACAGCCCTGATTACAATTCACACGTACATCGAAAAATACCCAACACAGATACGTAACGAACCATCACCTGTTATTGCTACTTAAGTCAAAATGAGTCAAGAAAGGACTTATAAGGGGGAGGGGGATATTCTCTAACACAATACACACTAAAATTCCATTATTTTTCATCTTACTAATAACCAAAATAATTTTAATATCCAAATTATCTTCAAACAGTTAACACAGCAACAAATTCTCTACATTCTATAGGCGATTTACATTTATTTTAACCTGAATAAGTAATCTAATGCTTACCTGTCCAAATGAGAAATGGTGACAATTTCTCCTCCAACGTAATAATTGATTCGATTTACGCTATTCGTATAAATAAAGCAGTCTCCCACCCATAATCCAGTTTTCACTGTTTCGTGAACTTCTCCCAACACCTGTAAAATAATATTAATACAAATAAGCATGGTGGACATACAATATCTCTTCGTTAATAGTGGGTTTCTACGAAACATTATGGAACAATTACCACAGGCAAAATGGATACACATATACGTACTGTATTTCTTTCGCCAGTAACTTCGAATTATTAAACAACAGTACACATTTTTTCAGTACCGTACTGATAATCACGTTCTCTCTCCATCAACGAAAACTCAATTAGAATTAGTCAACTCATTCCGAAGCAACCCTTCAATACATGCCAAAGCCCCGGTCCCAGTTTTTTTATTTTTATTAATTCCAGAGAAAGTAATGTAAAATAACGAGTGCATGCTGATTGTTGGTTAAGGTCACATAGACCTATATCTGACAGAAAGACTCATAGTAGTGGAGAGAAAGGAAAAATGTAAATTAAAGTTTATTTAGCATTATGAATAACACATAACAGTACTGGATGTTCTACTGATTTTATTACATAGTCAAACAGGGTTGGCTGGTTTAAACCGAATTCTTCTCAATAAATAAATAAATAAATAAATAAACTTTTTTTTTTAAAGTAAAAGATAGAAAGCCAGGGTTTAGAAGATATGAGTACGCGAATGCTATATGACGAACACTTATTATTTTAGGATTAGGACCCTAATCATAAGGAAGGACTAGCTAGTTATCTAACGAACTTCCAGATGTTGCAACCTGCAAAGCAAATTTACAATAGAACTATTGATTCTGTGTATTGTTGAAGCGAGCGATCCTATTGCTCTCTCACTGATTTCAACCCAAAACTCTAGGAGTTAAATTTCCACCTTCCCACAAAACACACACACTGTTTTCGGGAAGAATTCGCTCCCTCATTGTTGACCTATTCCAGCTCCAAGCAACTGAGACGACTGAAAATTGGCAGAAAAAGTAAGCTATATTCTACCAAATCGACTTTTTCTTTTACGAACATTATCACAGAAAATCATTCGTGAAGGAGGTGGGTGGGGGAATTATATTCTCGGGGACTATGTTAATCAATAAATTACTTTCACATTCCCTTTAGTTGTAAATAGAAGTACAGAAATTAAAATCTTGTAGTATGCAAGTAAAACAAATATAGCGAGTGATGGTAATTAAAAATCAATTTTACTCTTTTCCTCCGAAAAAAAAAAAAAAAAAATGCCTGATTTAAACCTTAAAATCCCGTTTTTCCTTAAAACAAATCTGTATTGACAAAACATCGTAACAATCGGGAAACTAGCTGAATTAAGAGCTAGTAAATCCAAGACAAGGAAGCCACAAAAAGCTACAAAGGGAAACCACTACATACTGATCATACACTACCCAATACACAAGCCATCAAGCAAGCACAATCTGCTGTGAGGAGCGGCGCCGTAGGATCTGTTACGCTTTTGCACTTAGTTTATATAATGGAATTTGATGACCTATTATTGACTTTTTTTTTTTTATTATTATTTTAATAATCACTCACTTTCATTAATCATTTGTTTCCTTTAGGCTACAGGGCAAAAACGTGTGACGTAAAACTTCAAAACATAAAATGACAATCTTTGCACATACTACAGAATAGACAAATACTATTGAAATATCAGCTGTTTTTGTGTGTCCCAAAGCGAACATCTGTTTTAAGGTTATGGATAAGAATCTGATTTTTAAAAAGAAGTTGGCCTTTTGCTTATGTTTCCAATTCAACAGTATGTTTCAACTCTTTATTTACTTTAAAAGTGTCACGTTAACTCGGTGTGAGAACTCTCACATTTAGTGTGAAGAATTCCTGATTCGATCTCAAAACAGTGTGTGTGAAAATCAGCACAAATCTATGGGACGTTATAGGACAGGATGGGGATTTCAGGAAAATCGCAGACCTTTACGTTGGCGGCCTAGTCCCTTCTAACTGTCACAAGGACATGAACAATACCTCGTTGTAAAGGTTACGGAACACAAATTCCAACGAGCTAACTTTTGTGCCTCCCGTGCCAAACCTGTAGAAGAAGAAATTTTTGTACAAAAAATGAAATTCTTTGTTTTTTGAAATGTGAGAAGCCGGCAACATTGTTACTTATCGTACACAGGAAAAAAAAAAAATCACGTGTACGCCAGACATTGGGTAAAATCATATAAAAAGTGAAGGACGAAAGTTCAATATTAAGTGAGAAAAAATTCCGAACGTGTTTCCTACGAGAATCACCCTGTACATATTTTTCGAAATATTTTGTCTATCCTGACGTAATAATTAGCACAGAGATATAAGCCAAAGCTAGTTAGAAAGTTAATGGGACACAGATTCCAATGAAGTAACTTTTGTGCCCCCCGTGCTCAACCTGTAAAAGAAGAAGACGAAAAAAATTTGGAAAAACATTTTCTCGAAGTTCGCCATAGTGTTATTTGTCGTGCGCAAGAATGGCCATACACAGGGTATCATTAGTTAGGATTCCCCCAAATGCTGAGGGGGAACTAAAAACATTCAACTTTCTCGTTACCCTTCCATTGTTGGACCCCCAATGTAGACGAAATGCACACCGTTGGAAAGTTCCATCCTTTTTGAAGAGACAGACACCTAAATCATCTCTCTAGGTTAATTAGGAGCCGAGCTACGGAGGTTTAAACTATTGGCTGAACCCCTGAGCCGTTCGTCCTGTAAAGGTTAAACAAACTGTTCCTTATTTCTTTTTTTTTTTTTTTCCTTGTCCCTCATACCTTCTCATTTGCTTACTATCATTCTTCTTCTTCAGCCAACAGAACCTAAATGGGATATATATTTCATTTCATTCGTACTAACCTCAAACGCATCCTCAATTCCGTCTTCTGTGATGCCTTCTTTAGTTTCCTGTGCTCGGGCAACAACATCAGCGTTATATTTCAATACGAAGTAACTATCTTCAGTAGCGAGACACACAAGTTCTCCGCTTTCCGACCAAAACACATGGCGGGGCTGAATTTCAATTCTTCGAATAAGCTCCAGGTTTTCCCAGTCATAAAATGCCAAACCAGAAACTGATCGAACCCCAAGCATAAATCCACCAAATATTCCTGTAAAAAATATTATAAATCATTCACATTCTTTCTTCTAATTACATATAATAACACTCAAAAAAATATTCTCTTTCATAAAACTTACTTTGACATTAATTCACGAATAAACTGACCATTTTGTCCTTAACTAAAACTTACAGAGATGTATTAAAATCGAAAGATCCATTCATCCTAAGGAAAATTTACCTAACGAAATCTAGTTTTTGTTTTAATTGTAAGTTGCAAATATAGTTGTGAAACAATTTAAAATTGAAAACAGAAAGAAATTCTGGATTGAAGTTGCCAAAGATGTATTACTAATTATCTACTAACCTGAAAAATGTTCCTTCAAACTGTATTGCTTTCTCTTTTCCTCCAATATTTCAAGCACTGTCCGGGCATTATTCGTCAGGACCAAAAGGCTTAAGTTATTATTTTATGTAGAGTTTTCACATGTTCTTATATTTTAACAATGGTATAACAAAAAATAAGTTACAAAGTATATTTATTTATACTTGTAGTTTTGTGTTGTTCTGTCTACCTGTCCCAGTAGTTATGTTAACATATAATTAGCATTACAATATTGCGAGCGGTGATTATATTCAATGAGAAAAAGCGGAAAGCCTATTACTCACCGCAAAAAGTATGTAGCCGAATTTTCTTCTACATCCAACAGGTAGCGCTTTCGGAAAATGCTACTTCTTTCATCAGCCTGTGGTAGTAAGTGTATAATGTCAGTCAGTTTCTATTCCCGTGTGTTTTAATGTTTGACAGAAGATTTGTTTTTTACATATCCTAACCTTTAACAATTTTTTAACCATCTTTCACGTTTTTTATCCTTTTTAAAGTTTACCACAGACTGATGAAAGAAGTAGCATTTTCCGAAAGCGCTACCTGTTGCATGTAGAAGAAAATTCTGCTACATACCTTTTGCGGTGAGTAATAGCCTTTCCGCTTTTAATCACATAATTAACAATTTATGACAGTAAAATTTAAAAAAAACTAGTGCACTAGTTATTACTAAAACTTAAATCTCTGTTTTTAGAAACCCTTGTTTCTTAAAGTGACAACATATGTAGATTTTGTCAATGTTGTGAATGTCATCGGAGGAAAAAGAATTAAAAAAATAAATAAAACAAATAAAAAAACAATACAATTGGAAGGAACATTATTCAGGTTAGTACATAATTAATTATCTTTCTCGTTCACCAATCACTGCTAGTGAAAAATTTTACGAGTATATGTCAATATGTAAGAAAAAATTAATTAAATCAACAAGTACCTACAGATGGTTAGGACAAAAAAATCCTAAAGTGTTAATTATAGATGTTTTAAAATAAAATACTGAGTTCTACCCTAAGTGAAATATTTTCAAAAGGGAAAGGGACAGCCAAAAATATAATTTTTTACCCCTGTTCTAAAAGATATGCTCTACAACAAGCAAAAATATTTTTTTTTTTTCAATCTGTCATTACTTCATCCCACTTCGAATATATAAATCATCCGAGTCACTTATTTTCCTGTAATAGTGAAATTAAAATTACATTTTTTGTCAAATTATAATGAAAATTGAACTAAAAGTGTCACATAAAGCTAGACAAAAGTTTCATGTAATGATTTTTTTATAAAGGCGTTAAAATAAATCAAAATGATAGCAATGCAAAAACTTTCTAAAAAGATCGAAAAATTTAAAATTCACAAATTCAAAACAATGAGTGATTTTTGGTATATGATTAAAATAATAGAGCAGATTTAATATAGTTAATCAGACATGTAAGGAAAAAAGCTATGAAATAGGTTATCCATAATATATTTTAATTGAAATTATTTAGAAATAAGGTAACTAGTTAGTTGATTTTTCAACAATTAGACAGTTATAATACTATTTAATTTATAGTTTTAAAAATTAAATTCTAAACTTGTCAACTCACTAGTAACTCTTATTTCAAGAAATCTTCTTTAAGCAATCAAGATCTCAAGCTGGACAAAATCATTAAATGGTGCATCACTGAGCAAGCACGCTTCTTTAAACATGGATCTTTCATGCCTAAACAAGTGAGCCTACTCTAGAAACAGAACTTTTTCTTTTTTTTTTTTATTGATTTAGCTATATATGAACTGGGTTGGATTTTGTTTGTACTGTAACTGCTTGGCTAACAACTATATGTTGAGTATTACCATGGATTTGTGACACCCGCTGGAACTGAGAAAAAGAAAACTAAAGAAAAAAGAATATCTAGCCACCGAATATTTAAACTAAGACGTTTGTTGCTAAATTACCATCCTTTTATTACTCATAAATGTCGACGTATTTGTACATATTTTTATTACTAGAACAAATGATTTTGGTTGATGCTTCTCTACCACAACGACGCCATGTGATGTGACGAGTTTGCAGTAGATGCCTTATGAAAAAGTCGCGGAGGAAAATGGAAAAAATGAAATGAAATTTTTGAGTTTTACGTCCCACGGTTATGCCGGTTAGGCTAAAGGAGACGGTAATGAAAGATGAATGAAATGGTGGAAACTAGAGAACCCCGAGAAAACCCACGCACACAGTGTTTGTCCACCACAAAGTTCACTTGGCGGGAGGGTTTGAACCCGAGACCATAAGCACCAGACGCGAACGCTCTACCACTGAGCCACCGCGGCCCCCGCTGAGGAAAATGAGACTTCCCATTGAAAATTTCGGCAATTATTAAATAAGCGACGTATATCAAGGTTAACAGATGTAATTTTACTTTCTAACAAAAAAGAAAAAGTCTTGTTTTACCTTCAGCTCCAAATTCAGGTTTAAAGGACTTTTTCTCCTTAAAGTTCTTGAACACTTTAACAGTAGAGCTTCCTTCACGAATAGCATACTCAGACGAATCTTGTGCCCACACAAATTCTTGTGCAGAACCAAATGCCTTATTCCGAAGGGCCATTGCTGTGTAGATTATATATTCACCATCTCCACAAACAACTACGAACCTATTTAAACGAAACAAGTACAAATTACTCCAATTTAGGCACTAATGAAAAGTAACTAAGCTGTTACTTTCCAGTTACTTTAATAAAAGAATCTTTTAGCTAATGCTCTTCTATATTAGCTAATTATTTGTAGTACACAAATTAATCACTTCCACTAACTACCAAACTACGAATAGCTGCTCCGAACATTTATTGTATTACTTCTTTCTCATAATAATATTTTATTAATTTAACCAGCATTAACACCGTATTTCTTCAAGTAAGGCTCCTTGAAAACCGAAATGTGTTAGCTTCCAGAATATTATCTACCCGAAAACTCTTTTCATATGTTACCATTACATAACTTCAAACTCTTACATAAACACAAAACATTTCAATCTAGTAACGCTCTTCATTTGTTCTTTTACTAGCATGGTATTATCTTTAAACACTTTTAGACCAGTCTATTATTCATAATCCCAACAGTTACTGTACACATTATACAGCATGCTCATTTACACACATTGTATTTTGATTACTTGCTTTGTGTTATCTTACGGTTAGGAAGTACAGGGTGATTCTTTATAGGGTTTACAACTTCAATCAGTTATAATTCTTTATTGGAACGACATACACACTTGGTTTATATGTCATTGTACTGCAAAACACTCTAAGTTTGACTCACGTAGTGAGTAGCTGCGGAGTTGACCACATGCGGCGCCACCAGTCAGTCGTTGAAAATGGAGACTTTCACTGGTGCGGAAAGAGCCATGTGCGTGTTTAGGTTTGAAGAAATGAAGTCAGCAACGAGTGTACAGCGTAAGTTTCGCACATAATACGGCAAGGAACCACCTAGCAAACCAACAGCGTACAAATGACACCAGACATTTGTTTAAATAGGTTGTTCTGTGCGACACACAGTGGCTCCAGGGCGCTCACCCGTGACTGACGATGTGATGGAAGCAGTTATGGAGAGTTTTGTCCGCAGTCCTCGAAAATCTACACGACGTTCATCACAAGAAACTGGTATCCCTCAGACCACTGTTTGGCGTGTATTGCGTAGACGTTTTCCATGAAGTCATACAGAATGTACTTGGTTCAAACACTGAGTGAAGCGGATAAACATACCCGACATGAATTCTGTGTTACCATGTGGATCGCATTAGTGCTGACGGGACATTCTTAAACAATGTGATATTTAGTGACAAATCAACTTTTCACCTTTCCGGCCGAGTCAACACAGACTATTGTCATATTTGAGGCACGGAAAATCCACATGCGCATGTGGACCTGGTTCGTGACAACTCAAACTGAACGAGTTTTGCGCTGTTTCCAGAGCAAAGGTATACGGACCATTCTTCTTTGCTGAGAGCACCATCACCGGCATCGCCTAACTTGATATGCTCCAGAACTTCCTTGTTCCACAGTTAGATGAAGATGACTACGATGGCCCTTTAGGTGGTAACAAGATGGCGCCCCACCGCACTACTTGATAGACGTAAAGGAATTTCTTGGTCAGCGTTTCCCAGATAAGTGGATAGGTCGTGGTGGACCAATTGCCTGGCCGCCACGGCATCCAGATTACACGCCATTTGACTTCTTTTTGTGGGGTTGTGAAAGATAAAGTGTACACCCCTTCCCTACCTGATAATGTTAATGAACTGAAACATCGCATCACAAAGCCAATGCGGACGTTACCCCGAAATGGCAGGAAGTCGACTTTCTTTGGAATGTGTCCAGGATGATCGCAAGTGCAGACAATGAATTTGTCACGAAAAAAAAAAAAAAAAGTGTTTTGCAATATGACATATAAACCAAGTTTGTATGTGGTTCCAATAAAGAATTATGACTGAAGTTGTTAACCCTATAAAGAATCACCCTGACTGGCCACTTGCATAATTTGATTTTTTAAATTATTATTATTATTATTGAGTTGAAGATCTCATGATTATGCTTCGAGGATAAGGGAGATGGTGATGATGAACAAAATGATGAAATGAGAAAGGAAATGGCATGAAACTGCAGAATCCCGACGAAACAATGTATACGGTATTTGTCCACCATAATACCCTATTAGTAAGAACTGGGATCGAACCAGGGACTCCACAAACCAGAGGTGAGCGCTCTACCATGAAGCCACCGCGGCCCTCAAGAACTTACAATGCATAAATCACTAGGTTAACACAACCTATCAGATTATTTTTATTTATCGCATCAACTGAGTTGAAGACCTTGTTACACCTCGTCCCTCAAGCACACCTAAGTGAGAAAAAGAGAAAAGCAAGGAAAAACAATGAATGACTTCAGGTGTACCTCAATCGCTGTAACTTGATGTCCCAGATGCTTAAATCAATGAAATTACACTGGAACTTATACATTGATTAAAAAAAAAAAAAAAAAAAAAAGTTGTGTCGATATATATTTATAACCTTGGATAGAAAATCAAGCATTTCTAGCTACTACCTTCTTATTTGACTGTGTAATTGCAAATTATATCTTTGGATGTAACCTCTAACTCGACCAGTGATCACCTTATCGCGGGTTGGCTATATCATTACACCATTTACTTAATATATGTGTGAGCAATATTAAAAAGAGCTCAAATATGTCCTCCGTACTTAGACAACGGCCTTTAAGTATTCACGTAAACCGCTCAATATCGGCAAACCAAACACAGAACACATACGAGGACCTTCTAGTCCAGTGATGGACAAACTATAGCCCACGAGCAACATACGCTCCCCTAAGAGGTTTTATCTAGCCCGCGACATGATTCATAATCTGACAAATGAAATGAATCAGGTTGCTTGGAAGAGCACTTAACATCACTTCCAAGAATCAGTGCATTCCAGTTAGAACCAGTTAATGAGAAATTTCAATCATTAATATGGCTTAGTATTACAAGAATTTTATAAAAGTATCATTGTTTTCAATAAGTTATATTGGGCCGCATAAAATTTTGTCTTTTTTTCTTTGGTCCTCTCTTAAAAATATTTGCCCATCACTGTTTTAATCTGCAATCACTTCATATGTAAAATACATAATCTGAGTTTAATATTACATACATTTATATGATTAAAATTCAAAATGTTTCGCGTCGTTGGGTAGAGTTGACGAAATGCTATGTAAATAGAACTCTTTCACGCCATAATCCCGACAGAACATATTTGTTCAAATGTATGTAAATAGTTTCTTATCGTTATTAGTAGCGTATTTCCGTAAGCAGTTTTTCTATACCATGCTCTGTAAGGACTAAAATTCAATTTTCAAGAACAGATGTCCATAAGTGAAGATATGTAAGAACCCACATGCTACTCAAAAATTTATTGGATTTTCGGCACATTTTTAATTCTCCCCATGTTTTAAGAATGTCCTCCACGCGGATGAATAATTAAGAAAAGATATCACAGCGAAAAAGAAATTAGTTATATGGTTCAACAGAGGCTCGAAATAATATGACAAAAAATACAATTTTTGTGCATACAAAGTAATATGCTTAAGTGCTTATTTTAAATATATAAATATGTATTCTATAGTGTTCATGTAGCAAATGTGTAACAAATTATAAGGGCAAACAGTTGGCATATTTTAATTAATTCAAGAGCTCGATCATGGCAAAATGGCTAGTGTTCCCACCTTAGGTGGTGATTCGATTTCCGGTAGAAGATAATGTGATTTGGGTCCCATATTAAACTGTAGATATGTGTCTCGGTGTTGACCTGTCCCAGTTGACTCTACTTGAGATTTAAAAACAGCAATTATATTTTTTAATAATAATCCGAATTTATGCTAAAGAGCTGTTGTATGTATATACAATTGTACAGTTATCCTGTATCACATAGTGTCTGATGAAGCCAAAGAGTTAGTAACACGTGTTGAATTTTAATGAAAATATATAGTTTTGCTCAGCAAATAATTAGTTTATATTTAAAAAGTTAAGTTCATACCTTCCATTAGGATTATGAGCTATCGTTTGAGGATATATTTCACAACTGCCCATATCCTTCACTGCCAGTGGAAGACGCTCACCGTCCTTAATATCAGCATCTGCCATGGCTTTCAAATTTGCTTGCTGAATTTCGGAATGACGAGCCCAGATGATCTTTCCATTAATATCCATGGACATCGCGGGTTCCTCACGGCCAACTTTAATCATTATACTACCTTCGTCGTAGCCCAGCGCAACATTGTTGGAACCTCGAAGTGAAGCTATCGTCCAAACTCTTTCCAAGCCGTAATTTAAAGACGACTCCAGGCGATAGGTGCCTGCGTGCCAAATGCGTACTGTGCCATCTTCCGAACCAGTCAGAACAATTGGCAACTCTGGGTGAAAACATACTGAAAATAAATAGATAAAATAATCATATTCTCAGTTAAGGCTTATAATGCATAAATATGGCACTAAGAATTCACTATTTTCTTTTAGAGATAATCGATTGCCATCACAATAATAATACAGAACTACTACACAGTACAGCACAAGCTTTTTTTTAAAAAAAAAAAAAAACATTATAGTACCACAATCATAGAATTTGGGACAGTATATACTAGGCTAGATCATTGAAAGATTTCAAAGGATTTAATTTTTGACAGAAAATAAATAAAGAGTTAGTACTTATTACAAGAGAGATAAAGGGGAAAAAATGCTGGGAACGTGTTTACGATAAGTAACAATAGGGAATCAAAAGAAGTCTTGGGTCTCTTGGTATACGATAAGAGTTAATTAAGAATCTCTACCGCTAACATAATTAGCATATTACATTACCAGAATGGATACAAAATTAGTATAATCAGCATAATGGGTACAAAATTCACACTGTGTCTCATATATTTCGGACACTGGTGTCAATACGCAAAAGCTTTGATAAATTAGTAATAACTTCGAAACTATAAACCGTTGAAAATTGCTTTTTGTTTCTATTAATCGAGTTATTAATCGTAGAATATCTCTGTCCAAATTATCTCTACCTGTATTAAGATATGGATCTTTAATGTAAACGTACACTTCTAATTGCGCGTATACATTTTTCTAAGACTTAAAATTGTCAGTCTACCCACAACGCACTCGAAGGGGAAAGACTCGGAGAAGTGAAGCATTTCCAACACACTTTGTTCTTTGCTGTTTGAAATACTCAGCTCCTATGAGTATTTCAATATTAGTTTCAGAAACGAGTTCAGTGTTCTTTCCAGATATATTTCTTCCTCCCCACTCATTGTTGAAACATTGCCCTGTGACAGAGCTAAGATATATTAAATAGTGCCCCAGTGCAGTCCCAACTATTTTTGACTTCTTCCCGGACAAACTTTTCTCGAAGAAAACGTGAGTAACTGCTCGCTTGTGAGCATATCATTTATCTTTACAAAAAAGATACACGCAGGTTTTAGTACAGATTCATGATTTAGAATATGCAGAGCTTAAGTTACATTCGCAACTTAGACAAAACAGTTTGAAAGCAGTGGAAAATACACCTTATACCCATTCCCATAACACTTCATGTGACACCGTTCGCGGTAAGGTGATGGCCAGGGTTTTATGAAACTCTAAGAGCATTCTTATGATGGACTCTCTACCAAATGAGGATATGGTTGACTGAAATACACAACTCCGAACTATTAAGACGTTTAAGTGAAGAAAAAAAAAGTCACCGTGGAAAGCTGCCTGAAATCGTTCTAAAGCACCACGACAACATAAAACTTATAACTGTAACAGCCAACTGCAAAGAAATAAAAAATTGCCTTAATAAATTTAGTATCCACAATTTTTTTTCTATTCCCTAGCTTAATATAATAATAATAATAATAATAATAATAATAATAATAATAATAATAATAATAATAATAATAATAATAATAATAATAAACTACGTTTTAGTAGTGACGAAGGTGTTATTATGGGTAAAAATGATTTCCTAAACACTAAGACTTCAGATTATTTTTTCTTTCAGGTTATGAAAATCTCTGGATCGATGCGAGAAGCGACTTCGCACTAAGGAAGGATTATGCTGGGAAATATAGAACAGGTTTCACACCTGCGTTACTTATATTTTGTTAGGTTAGAAAGCTGTCAATCACCCCCGTGTAATTTTGTTTTAAAAACAATACCGGAAAAGTTAAAAAAAAAATCACCTAGTGAGACTCAAACCAGGTTCAAAAGTGTTAAATCCGCACAGAAAGAAACGCTTTAAGACGCATAGCTATTGAAACACTGCTAAGTTTTTCTCCAGTTATACATGAAAAGTGAAAAAGTGGATGACTGAACCGGGATTTTCGGCGTGCCGTACCGATGCGTTAACCACTTCGCTACCCAGAACAGCCATACACTCTCCTACTCTTCAAAATGATACTCTTTACTTTGATCACATGGCTTGTACCACAATCTAGCTGTTGTGGTTGGACAATCCAGTGTCTGTATTCAGTCAATTTTCCTCCAGTTGTACGAATAGATAATGAACTCCTTAATAATCCTACTTGTTTCTTTTACGACCTTTTCTGGTAGAAATGGATGCGTTTTCTTTAATTAGAGCAAAGTTTTCTGTATTTGCCAATGCACTATTGTTCTAAAAGTATCACTACATTAAGTAAGGAAACCTCCCATTACTTCAAATGCTTTATTGCCAAACTGACAATTTTAAAGGACTTAGAAAAATTCACACACCCAATTATGTTCTGGAGAAGTACACAATGATTCAAACGTGTTCTTTTCTATTTGCGAAGCTGTTTTATGTAAAATATGTACATCAATTATGTTTTGTGCATATGCAGCATTAGCAATTAAAATTATTAATAAGATTTGAAATTTGGAACGCAGAAAGATTATAATTATCACAGAGTGTAATTTCACTCTACTTCGTTAAACAGAAGCACAATTCGTAAGCGACAATAAAAACAACACTTAATTCAATGAGCGTACCTGCTGAAATGTTCTGCGCATGACCCTCCAGCGTCTGAACACAAGTTTTGTTCTGGTAATCCCAAATCTTCACCAAACGATCATCAGCCCCGGATATTAAGTATGGTTTGTCTCCTCCGTGATAGTAGTCCACACAATTCACACCTTTCTCATGTCCTTCGAGAGTGAAATTGGGCGTCGATGAACCTAATTGCCACACCTAAAATCAAATGCACAAAATCAATTTATATTACACAATGACTGGAAAATAACAATGAGTGAACTGAATTCATTTTACCCCTGATTTAAAAAAAAAAAAAAAAAAAAAAAAAACTGGTACTTATTTATGTTAATATACATTTCTTTCAAATCACGTGTACTATTCAACACATACTAAACCTAAACTCTATGGCATGAAGCTGCGTAAAACTTTAGCGGACTAACAGGTGATTTTAAATTGGTAATTCGTATTAACATACTGCGAGTATCCTGCCGTTGTTGCTTATGGAGTCACCTTTTATTATTAAGTTCATACTATGTAAGATGTTTGTATAACCGTACGTTCGTTACTCCACACGGAACACGACTTTTGGAATTCTGTTTTTATGCAATACACAGATAGAGCGATTATCTCATCCGAGTTCGTTAATAGAGTCTGGAATCAATCCGGTAACATCTTCACGGGTGACGGTGGCTATTCATATCACACTTTCTACACGTACTACTGAAACAAAGGTGTATAATTGTAGGATGCTTGAGGTTTCACATCGTGCCGCCAGATGGCAGGATACGTGTTGCTGTTGTCAAGTTTATGACCAGTCTCATGTAATATGATGTGTAGTCTACAACGGATTGGTCTGTATTACTTAGAACCTAAAGTACACATAAAGGTGAGAGGATGGGTTTTCGATCGAGGTGATTTTCATTACCGAACGTTTACTAGTATATATGACATTAAAAAAGCTGTTCTTACTTGACGAAAAGACAATTATATATATATTCATGCAAAAGTAGCTCACTTCGTTAACATACGATCATAAGTGTACCGCATTTTCAGACTCAATATTTCGTTTGCATCGCATATATACCAGCGTTTTCTTAAATTTGTATCGCATCTTAATTTGAAATATAAAATCATAGAAATACGATGCAAACAAAATATTAAGTCTCAAAACGCGGCACACACATGATCATATATATCTATATCTATCTATATATAAATATATATATCGGACTAAAGAGCACTATTTTGCAGGTCAAAATAAAGTGAAAATGTTAAATGATAGAATGCCCTCCGGAGTCTCCTTCAGCCGCTATGGGGAATCAAAATTTCACTATGTGGCAACATCGCATATTAACTTGGAACCATTAGCACTGCGCTACAAATCCATCAAAAAGTCACATCGATTGTTAACGTAATAATTGGTGCTGGTGTCAAAGTCTATTGACTTTAATTGTCATCTGGTAAAAATCGATGTAATTATTTGATGGATTGGTAGATCTAATCTATGGTTCTTTATCTGCGACGTTGCTACATAGTGCAATAGTGCAATAGTGCAATACACGTCTCCATATATATATATATTGGTTTATTTGACTTGTTGAATAGTGGTCTGTATTTCGTGGGCGCCAGTTTTTAGAACACCCGATATATATATATATATATATATATATATATATATATATATATATATATATATATATATATATATATATATATATATATATATATATATATATATATATATATAACGACAAAATGCTAGACTAGAATGTGACATGGGTGCTTGATAAAAATTAATATTTCGTGAAATTTATCTAGGATGGAAGAAATGTAAGAGACGAAACATGAATAGTTTAAGTAAAGCAAATATTTTACTAGACTGGCTACTAACTTCTAAGCAGACACTTCGAATTCAAAAATGAAACGCCTCTTTTCTTCCTTTACTTGGAATATAGGGCTATGTGGATCAGAGACTTAGACACTGAAGATCACAGAAGTACATGTTGGAAGCTTTTGAGATTTTGGTGCAGAGCTACATGTATCCTGGACAGAAGAGTAATAATACTTTTAAGAAACGATAAATCAAACTCTGATTACCACATGAAAGAAAACAAGCTCGATTACTGTCTATCTAATACAGCATTTGGAATGGATTAATGTTCTGTTTGAAAAGCATCGATGAAGATCCTGGTTAGAATGAGATATTACAAGAGATATGCTTCATTCATCATATATAGATGAAACAGCTATCTCAAACCAAGAGCATAGACAACCAATTCCTGAAAGGATATCAAAGAAAGGATCTTATTTTTTTTATTTTATTTATTTATTTATTTATTTTTTTGAGGGAGAGGAGGGGAATGTGAACGGGATAAAGAATATTGTTGACCACACATTCTCGATATCCGCCTGAGATCGTTATCAAGAATTAAACAAATTTGATTAGAAGAGAACGGAACTATTTCCACACTTACCTTTACTGTCCTGTCCAATGATGCACTTGCAAATGTATTGTTATCTTTCGGATTGATAACGATTTGCATAACATAATGGGTATGTCCTTCGAATACTTGCTGGCATGACCATTGTTTTTCCCAATTCCACAACTTAATTAGCATATCATCTGAAAACCAAAAGAATGCTATAATTGAAGTAATGCTTACAAATGTAAAAATGTAAGAAAGCGTATAGCAAATACATGTTCAATAATAAAACAGCAAACTTATCCATGAATGATTTTAAAGGCCTGAAAATATTATGCACTTAACTTTACAAGCATGTTATTTTGTAGACGAATCTTTAGTAAGTTTTCAAAACTTTTTTCTTTCCCATATATCATATATATATATATATATATATATAATGCCATGAGCTTACACGAAGTATTTCAACACTAAGCACAACCATTACATAATTGGCAGGTGATGCATAGTTAAATGACCCTTGGGAAATAATCAGCGCAAGGAAAAATACTCGTGAAGATGGTAACTCAACAGGCAGAACATTTTCAGCAGAATGAAAATCCCTTTTAGTTCAGGAACATTTTAAAAACGTTATTTCACATATAGTAGTATTCTATGAAAACGAAATTATTTAAAAACATTTAATATTGAACCTATTTAGGAAACATTAATATTCCTCTTCAATCGTAAAAACATAATAGTATACAAAATATACATAATTTAATAGATGGCATCTACCTCTAGTTCTCAAAGTTAAGTTGAGTTATCATTAGAATAGGTAGTATGTGGAAGGATGTTGAAATCAGATGAGTGTATAAGGCATCAAATTAAAGAACACTAGAAATAGTAAGAGAATATTTCGAAAAGAAGAGAGAGGATGATTTAACACGTTATGAAACTTGAAAGAACCATGCTATTAGCTACGAAGCCGAATATTTCAACCATGATATGGCCATTGAAATATACGAGCCGAATAACAGAGTGGCCCCACGTAGTGTAGTCACTAACGCTATCGCCTTTTGTGCGAGCAGTCTTAGGTTCAATTTCGGTTGAGGATACTCGGTCGAAAAAGGTAAAAGCTTTTTAAGGCAAGTGTAACATGAGACAGACCATTAACGAGTTGCCCCATGTCACCGATCATTAGTGCTAATATAATTTAAATATACCCCACATTCATATAGCTATAAATTGTATTTGGGCAAGATAATTATTATTTATAAGATTCTTCTAATAAACTTAATAGTCTCAAGAGCTATTAGTCTAATGAAAGTAAAATAAAATTTGATTTTCAGATAACTATCCTTTATAATGAATTTAAAAAGTTTGATAACAACGATTTTAACAATATTCTGAATTGATTAAATATAGCTTTCCAAGGATTCAACAAATATATGAAAGAACAATAAAGAATTAATGAATAAATATAAATGTAACACTTAAACAGGTCCCATTAATCTTACGACCAATTTCATTTCAATCTGCCCGTATATAAATACAGGTATTAATATCATTTATAGCAATTGCAATTTTTTTTAACTCACCAGATATTTCAACAAGGACCACTAGAACCTCTTGGCATCCATAACTTAACATACATGGATTATAATATACGACATTGCATTTTACACTTACTAACAATTTCAATTTGATTTCGATTGGCTGAATATAAGTTTGCAACTGACAGCTGGAATTGTTCAATCGTATAACAGACCTATAGTTTCCAAGTTCGCCACTACTGGCGCTACAAGATTCTAATAACTTTAGCGGGCAAAGCTGATACCAATACAAGTTTACTGATCGAAAAATTTATTTTTCAAATTGATACATAAATCAGAACTCTAGTCATTCTGAGTGAGGCTCTTCTGGGTTTTCTTCATTCACAGCAGGTAAATGCCGGCATAGTACCTTACATATTGGTCCCAGGTCTCTTCTCTTCTTCCCCATTCCTTTCTTCCTTCTCAACTGCTCGGGCAGTATGATCGCCAAGGAACGTCATCCCTCATACTTGAAGGTTAACATGGTCTTTGATGCCGAAAGCCCAGAAATCTTAATTCCTTATCCTCATCCTAAAATGTAGGGAAGAGTGGAAAGCTGTGTCAAGCCAATCGTAAGGTTGCTGACCTGAGAAAATAGTGTAGTACAGTCAGCTCTTGCCTCAACAGATTCGATATTCTCATTGACTGTAAGAAGTGACGTACGAAATGAAAAAATGAAATGAAATCTTTAAGTTTTACGTCCCACGGTTATGCCGGTTAGGCTAAAGGAGACGGTGATTATAAGAAATGAATGAAATGGTGGAATGAAGAAAGTTGGAAGAAACGGAAAAACTCCGAGAAAACCCACGAGCACGGTGTTTCTCCACCACAAAGTCCACACGACGCGAGCTGAGATCGAACCAGGGACCCCAAGCACCGGAGGTGAACGCTCTACCACTGAGCCACCGCGCCCCCAAGTGACGTACGACTACGATAGTGAAGCAAAATGGCTGAGTGACAAGTAGAGGCGCATGGTACCATTTAAGACTTCGTACAGTTAGAAGTCCTATCTCTTCAAAGATAGTTCTCGGAAACGGCAACCACTTTTACTACCTTCACTTAACTGTACAAGTTTGTGTCATGCTTTACTTTAATGTTATTAAACTTGTGGTCTATAATTAAGTTTAGAATTAAGATACAATATAAAGTTTTGTTACACTGTATATATATATATATTTATTTATTTATTTATTTTAAGATTCGTATTTGTTAAAGTCATTAACTGCGTCTTCAAAACACATACAACTCACCACTGCTTGTAAGGATATAGGGCTGAGACGGATGAACAGCAATACATCTGACATAATCTGAATGGGCTTCAAACGCATGGACTCGTTCCAATGTATTGTAATTAAATACCCGAACCTGCATATCATCAGAACCAGTCACAATCCAATTCTTCCTTGGCACAAATCGCGCTGCTCGAACTGGAAGGTCACAAACCTACAAAACAAGACAGAAAGTTAGATATTACAAAACTAAACATTATGCGAAAACTCATTGTACTGCCTTTTATTTTTCTGAACATGATGGTCGAGATCTTCCTTTCTTTTGCAGGAATATAACATAGCGGAACAAACTCTTCAAGGCTGTACAGAAAAGTTCTATTACTGTATTACGAGATTTAATTGTATTTTTCAGGAGAAGCGTTTGAAAGTTTCGAAACGCGGTGAAAACAACTTGCCGCAAGAATGACACAAGTGCTCTCTAGCGTCCAATTTTGGAAGCACGTCTGTAAAATTTTTACCAGAGACAGACATCACAATTAGCTTTAATTTTCTCCCCATAAGTCAATAAGGATGAATTTTTAGTTATATTACTCTTGAAATAAACACGCTTTATATATGTATAAACTTCATTTTATTTGACAAATGAATGTTTCCTTTTATATGACAACCGGAAGACCTATTTTGGATAAAACTCAATGAATTTTCAACATTTGAACGGCGTGATTTTGGAGAATGTAACTTTTAAAATTTACAAAATAAATGTTGTGAATATTCATATACAAGGTGAATTAAAAATCCGGGGCCATAGGCCAACTCCGATATGACTAACTATACGAAAAAAATGAAAAGACAAGAAAGTTGTTGGAAATAGGTGGTTTTCAATCTAAAATGGTGTTGAATTTTTCCAATTGCACCAGCTGTTTGAGCTCCACATTGGTAAAGCGTCTAATGTTAAATGAAAAGACACTGCTGTCAGTTTAGCAGGCTGTTCCCTTGAGACCTATTAATATCAACAATACAGTGTGTTGAGAAATAGATCACCGTCTTCTAGGTTCCCTCACATAATAATGAAGACGTTCCCCGTGTTACGAGGGTCGCCCAGAAAGTAAAGAAAGTTTTGGCATGGTTAAATAAAAACAAACGATATCACAACAAAACTTTATTTACAAAGCTACAGGACCTTTCTCTATTTTTCTATGTAATCGCCACCGTTGTCAGACACTTGTTATAACGTGGGACCAGTTCTCAATGCCGATATTACTCTCATCTGAGCCAAAGATTTGAGCCAGGCTGTCACTGCTTGCTTGAGTTTCTCATCGTTTGCGCACTGTTTTCCATCCAAAAATTCCGTAAGTTTTGGGAATAGGTTAAAATCACTTGGTGCCAAGTCAGGGTTGTAGTGGGAGGCGGTAACAAGTGACGTCCTCCCACTCTGATCATCATGCACGCTGGTCCTTTTTTGATTAAACACAATGCACCATGTCCTCACTGATGATTCGTTCATTCCATAAACATTCTTTATTTGTCTATAAAATGTAATAGGCTTAACTTTTTTGCGCATTCAGAAAGCGAATGACACTCCATACTTTACATTTGGTGGAATTTTCGATTGGTGCCGCCATTTTGAATCGCTGCAAAAACAAGTAGCGTGACCACACAGCGTTGATACTCGGTTCACACTGAGGTGAAGGAAGGAGCTAACTCCTGCGCACGCGATCGCAGTGGTGGTGATGGTGGGGGATCGGCGCCTTGCGCAATGGTTCTTTACTTTCTGGATGGACCTCGTATTTTGCGTGTCCTTCCTTACATTCCATTCAAAAAGACTACTGAACTAGAAATTCCTTTTTCATTTAACAAAGGGAGCCCTACCTGTGTGGAGCCCAAACAGCTAGCACGATTGGAAAAATCCCGATATTTTAAACTGAAAACCATCTATTTCCAACAACTTTACTTTCTTTCCATTTTTTTGAAGCACTTTTACTCATAACGGTGTTGGCTTATGGGCCCGGACTTCTAATACACTTAGTATAGTGGAACTTTTAGTTATAGGTCAACCAAAGGACATATGAGTGCTTTTAGCAAGGGTTAAGATTATAGTCTACATTAACAGAAAATGTAATACATCTACCAGTTTGATTAGAAACTTCGGGTTAGTACAAATTACTTATCGTATCGAGCGTATGGAATACATTTTAATATTTCAAATCACTCACCTATATATAATGTTTCTTCCAATATTCTAATATTTCGAGTGTAACACTCGAACACTCAACCTTAGGGGTACAAAATGGTTTAAGTCTATTTTCTCACACGATCATCACATTGTTCCTTAATATCTCAATAGCGATAATTTAAAAATATTGTGTAAGTTTTGTCGATACTTATGGCCACCTGCAATCCATTTGATACTTGTCCTTTCTGACAGTTGCTTTCCTCCGGTTTTTTCCTTTCTGCACATTGTCATAACAATCAGGCAAGAAGAACTGTTCCTGATTGTCATTAGAAAAAAAAAAAAAAAAAAGAAAAAATTTCTTTTTCCTAATGGCAACACCACGTTCAGAAAATTATAGTGGCTCATTTCTGTCGCTCTGCAATAGTAAACATTCCACTCTTTCCATACGTTGCCAATTTGAATATAAACAAATGTACAGTGTTTTAGTCGAATGTCAACTTAGGTAGTGGACCTGCTGGTTATTGAGAGCATTCTTTTTAGTTTTCTTTTGTGTCATTTAATTTGATAAAACTTGAGATTTACTTGCAGTGAATAATTTCGTGTTTCAATGCCCGACATAAAAGCTGGCAACATATCATTGAGCACAACATGCGCGCAGCGAGCTGTCAAAAAGGACAAGTAGTATGAATTGCAGTATAGTGTTTGAAAAAGACGGTTATGGAAGAAAACTAAGCCATTAAACAATGATTCTATTACGAAAAAGTAATTTATATTGACTGGTGTTCGCTCACAAGTCCTTACAAGTAACTCTCTTAAGAAATTTGATTTCAAACTGTCCGTCGTCCGAGAGACGAAAAAATCCCCAGAAATACTTGGCCAATCATCACCAAACTTGATGAAAATATAGAGTCAAAAAAGCTAGGAACAAGTTCTGTTTTGGAGCCGATAGTCAAACCAGAAAAATATAGAAATTAACAATTTCCGGCTTTAACATTGATCACAATCGAGCAAAAAGGGTAATGGATAAAGAGATGCGGTTTTCTGTAATCGGTTAAGCACCCAAAAAATACATTTCATTCTCCATCCTTAACACTCTATTGAAAACGGAAGTTGCAGAAAACCATTACAACTTCCGGTTCAAATATTGATATACGTAGAGCAAAAGCGATAACTAATAGCGAAAGGCAGTTTTTTTGGGAATCAATTTAGCGTTCTATGAATAAGTACTACTCTCTCTCTTAACCCTCTTTTCAAACTGGAAATGGCAGAAATCAACTACTTCCGGTTTTAACGCCGATCGCCTTACAATAAAAAGCATAATAGATAGTGAGAAGCGATTTTCTGTAATCAATTAAATGTTCCAAAAATATATTCTGCCTCTGCTCTAATCTTTCTACTGAAACCGGTAATGCAAAACTCAACTACTTCCGGTTTTAATGTTGATCGTTATTGGGTGAGAATGGCAACAATAACGACAAACTATTTTCTGTAATCGATTACACGTCACATGAATATATCCCACCTCTGCTCTCTCTATTAAAACCAGAAATGGCGCAAAATGAACCATTTCCGGTTTTAACGTTGATCCCTATGTTGTAGGAACGGTAATAGATAGAGAGAAACTGTTTCCTGGAAACGATTAATCATCTCAACAATACATTTCACTTCCATTTTGAGGTCTCCACTAAAACCAGAAACTGTAGAATCTACTATGGCTTCCAGTTTCAATATTAATCTACACGGAGCAAAATGCTGAGAGACAGCGAGAAGCGGTTTTAATGAAATCGATTTTGAGTTCTACGAATAAGTACTATCGTCTCTATTGATATAGCAGAAATTACCTACTTCCGGCTTTAACGTTGACTATTGTACAGGGAAAAAGGTAACATAGTGTTAAGCTGTTTTCTGGGAAAAAAAAACTAAGCATTTAAGAATATATTCCATCTCCACTTTAATCTATATAAATAAAAATAAAAGTGACTATATTTGTGGCTTTCAGCCTCCTAACTTGCGGGATGGGGATATATACGAGGGTTGGAACTTAAATAGTGGCAACACTGCTGTGGAGACACTATGCAATGAAATGTACTAGTGGCGCTGATAGCGCACGTTGTTGACATACATACATACCGCGAGTCTATGTGCTCGGAGGCTAGGTAGGTATGTCAACAATGTGCGCTATCAGCGCTACTAGTACATTTCATTGCATAGTGTCTCCACAGCAGTGTTGCCACTATTTAAGTTCCAACCCTCGTATATATATAAATGATCGAAAATGACCGATATCAGAGAGCGAAAAAGTGACTGACTAATGGATTTTCATATTTTAACCCACCGAAGCGGCAATTGACGCTAGTCTCTATTACAGGGTTCATAGTGGTTTGGTCTCTTGTAAATAGTTGAAAAGTGACCAAAATCTCATCATGCCCCTTTTTTCCTTTGTCAATTTCTCCATCACCTCTCTCTTTGTTTGTTGTTTTGTTTCATCTTTTGTTCTTTACTTCTTTTTTTTTTTAAGCTTCCTCCTTTCTTAGGTTTTCTAAGTATGTTTTGTAGTTACGGTAAGCAGACTTAGCGCAGCTCAGATGTAAGAAGCTTCTGATTAAATGGAACCAGTTCTGGTCTATTTACGAATTTCTTCATCCCAGACATTATATTTAACTTAGCACTGAGAGTTCTCGAAGCCATGAAATATTCAAATTCATCACCTACTCTTAAGAACATACAAGAAGCATAACACAAGACGAACATGATGAACCACACAACGTTGAGCGGAGCGGTAACTATTACGAGAAAAAACTAAAAGACTATTATGATAGAAGAAAGAATAGACACAGGAGGGTACTCAACCCCACCTTGAGAGCTTAAGCATCCACCAACCACCCAGTTATTGAAGCTTTCAGAAAAGTTATAAGTAACAAGTTTCTACCTTTTTCCGTTTATTTTTATAATATTTTTCTTAGAAAACTGCCAATACAAAACATAAATCACACGAAAAAGTCACTCTAACTCCCAAAAAAGTAACTTTTAGCGACAAATTTGAAAAAAAGTAACTTTTAGTGACCAACTTGAAAAAAAAAGTAACTTTTAGTTTAAAAAAGTGACTCGCTATGACGCCTGCAAACCAAACTCTTTTACGTGATATACACGTAACCCTAGTACTTGTTTTGCACTGTGTACGTCTAATTATACATTATCTATAATACACAGGTTAAGTACCATTACTCAAAATGGAAAGAAACATTTAAGTACTCAACTCCAGTTTATATTAAATATGAAATAATGCAGTGAAATGAGTAATGCTCCGATGTCCCATTCCGTCACAAAAAACACCAGAAATCTAAATTACGAACATCAACATACTAAAACTCACTCACCTCAAAAGACTTGACCAGCTGCTGGCTTTCATGGTTCCAAACATGAACATTTCCATTATACAACGAAGCAAGCATCCATGGTTCTGTAGGGTGTAAATCCACACACTTCACTCTATCCGAACGTGCGGTGAGTTTTCTCTTGATATCTAATCTGAGCGGCTAGAAATTGAAAAACTTTTACTAAAGTAAGGTAGTTGTAAAACGGCTTAAAGATACTATTAGATTACTATTACATAGTTAAAAACTTACCGTTAAGCGTCTTAAAAATTTGTAGCATGTCAATAAAATATATACCAGTGGCTCGATTCTAGGACGCTTACAGGTAAGGTTTTAACTATGCAGTGCTTGTACTCGGAATTACAAAATTTGATTATTTACCTCTTATAGGTAAACAATTCCATCATTAGCAAATATATAGCATAGCATACATCTATCAATATTTGACATAACGCTACCTAACATGGTCGAGTGGTTTAAAGTAATGGACTGGAGATCGCAAGACTGACTGTCGCGAGTTGAAATTTCACTCAGGACATCAGTACAAGACCGCACTTTCACCAAAATAAGTACACGCATCACCAAAACTCAAAAACAAATACGTATACAAAAGCAGTCTGATATCTGGATCGAAACGTTTGAAGAGTGTAAAAGCTTTTCCTCTTTTAAACAATACAGTAAAAAAGAAACTTACCAGGTCTGCAAAACCGTTCGTGCTGATGTGGAGGAAAGTGAAATTCAAACGGCAGGTGTTACCAACTCTGCCGAGATAATGTATGACGTTGATATTCCCGTCAACCGTCAGTCAATGCATAGTTGTGAGGTATGTCGGATTGTCGAAAGCAGTTCTGTAGGAACTACAATTGTCAAGTGAACATGTCAGTGCCAAAGGATGCTTTACGACTGAGTTTACTAGTTCAAATTAGGTAGCAATAATGCTAATCGAAAAATATGCTCCGCGTTTGGAGAGGTATTAGCGAGTATAACAGAGTAGAAACAGAATAACAGTCTCTTAGTACAAACAGTGCAGCAGGAGCAGAGATACTGGTTTTTCATAGAACAGGATATATAAAGGCACGATAATGCTTTGGTATAAGGGATTTTTAAGATCTCGAATACAGGCATCAAAAGTAAAAGATTTGCCAATTTCGAAAGCCTGTAAAATCAAAAGTACCTGAAACCATAGGACGTGGCTTTTTGTACAAGAACTATGACTGAAAGGGTTTCAGAAAAGATGAAATATAGCTCGAGTTCAACATCCTTCATGCCAATTCTTGGCTCCGATTTTCTTTTTCTTTTTTTTTTTTTTTTTTTTAATTGCAATTTCTTTGATCAAATTTCTCGAAAGGGGAAAGAAATTTCAATATATATAGGGTGTTTCAGACGTTTGGAGGATGGTCTGACACCAAGATAAGACAAAAATATAGACCAACCTGCGTGCACAAATGTTTCCTTTCAGAGTTACAGGCTACCGTAGTCGGGTCAAGACTTCACTTAGAAACTAGTGTGTGACCTGTAAAATATCCATGTCTCAGAAATCTGCGGTACTTCCACAACAATTTTTATAGAAGTAGTTGGTGAATACTTCAAATTATGTACCCGTAGCCAAGCTCCCTCTATAAAAATGGATACGTGAGTACCTTAGGATTCTGAAACATGTATTTTTGGATAGGTCTCATATGTTTTCAAAAAAACTATGGACCTTTAAAGTATACTTTTTCATGTTTTTGGCAGCCTATAACTCCGAAAGGAAGCATTTGCGCACCTAGGTTGGTCTATACCTTTTGTCTTATCTGGTGTCAGGAATAACCTCCCAAACGCTGTCGGTGTTGTTTTGAAACACCCGGCGGGTAAAGGGACAATCCTGCTTTCTTCTCTTCGTAACATAGGGTTTGTAAGTCGTTAACTATTCCACCAGGGAAATCAACATCGACATTTAAGACGAAAATTCTTTTGTGCGCGCGTCTGCTTGTTTCTTCCAGATCATAGGGGCGTATTTAGAGGGGCCCGATCCCCTCAGAAAAACATTTTTTTGGGGGGAGTTAATATATCTTTAGGGAAAATTTATGTACGTAGGCGAGTCAAAAATTATCTATACTTTCGTCATAACTTTTCTTATATTGCGCACTTTGCCTTCTGTCCTCGCATATTTTATTGTTATACTGTTGTGGTAATGCTGTGAAAGTGTGATCTTAATTTCTCCATTTTTCTTTCTGCAGTTGCAGATATATCATGGCTGCTCCACTAGAAGTTTGCACCAAAGAGGAACAACGAGCATTGATCCGATTCCTCTGGTCGGAGGGAGTCAAAGAGTCAGACATTCATTACAGACTATCATCGCAATATGAGAGAAGTGCATTACCATGTAAAACTGTGTTTTTGTGGCTCGAGAAATTTAAAAGTGGTCGAACAAGTATAACGCATGAAGGGGGAGCAGGACGGCCATCAACCTCCACTGTGCACGGTGGGTACCAAGAAAGCTTACTGCAGAACACAAGGTCACTCGTGTTAAGGTCTGTCAACGCTTACTCACTCGCTTCAACAACAAAGGTGATGCATTTTTAAGCAGAATAGTCACCGGCGATGAAACATGGGTTCATCACAATGAGCCAGAATGAAAGCGCCAGAGTATGCAGTGGAAACACCCTAGATCTCCGACGAAGAAAAAATTCAAGACTGAGCCATCAGCAGGAAAAATTATATTTACTGTGTTTTAGGACTCTCAGGGGCTCATAATGGCAGAGTTCACGGAGAAAGGAAAGACGATCAACAGTGTGAGTTATAATGTAATGTTGGAAAAGAATCTCAAGCTGGCAATTCGCAACAAACGCCGAGGTTTGTTGTTGCATGACAATGCACGGCCCCACACGGCTCATCACACTATTGAAACCATTAACAAGCTGAAATTTGAGTTATTGGAACACCCTCCCTACAGCCCAGACCTAGCCCTATCTGACTTTCACTTGTTTGAGCCACTCAAGAATGCTTTGCGTGGTCGCCGATTTGCCACAGATTTAGACGTGTAAAATGCGGTGCAAAAGTGGCTTCATGACCAACCTGAACCTCTTATTTGGAAGGAATACCTAAGCTCGTTGACCGTTGGACCAAGTGCATTAATAAGGAAGATTACGTAGAAAAATGATGTGCATAGTATAACCCTAGCTTCATGCAAATAAACTGTAGAATGAAAAGTGTAGATAGTTTTTGACTCTTCCTCGAATTTTATATGTATTTCGTGCCGCAAGCTAGTTCCGATTTTTTTTTTTTTTTTTTAATATGCCCCTACCAAATACCAGTAACTTTTGTGAGAAAAAGTGTCATATTGAAGAACGTTGCTGTACTTTTTCCTTTATGTCTAAGAAACATTGTTTGGGATTGAAATAAGTTAATGAATGGGGATTAATTCAAACCCTTCAATTCAATACTTTCACTTAAATGGCACAATTAACATTTAATACTAATTCCTAATGTTTAATCTTCAGTTCGCGGCTTGTATTATACGCGAAAGAAAGATGAGATTTAAATTTAAAAAAAAAAACAAAAAAAGTGATTTTTTTAAAAAATCATGATCTTTTCAACCATAATGTTTTTTTGGATGACATTTAGTATCTCCCCCAAAACTATAATTTGCCTATTTTACGTCGAGAACAGAACCCATCCAACTCCTGCGGGCCTCCTAACCCGTTCATACTACTACTACTTAGATTGGGGGAGATACTAAATATCAGCCGATTTTTCTTCAGTTTGCGACTTGTATTACACGAGGAGAGAGATTTGTTTTAAATTTTTTAAAAAAAATCAATTTAAATCAAAAAAATTATTTGTTAAAAAGAAATCATGATTTTTTCCCTTGTTCCAGGTGGCAACTAAAAACACGAACACTATTTAACCGAGTCAGGGCAGGAGTGTCGCAGGTGGGCCCGAGCGGTAGCAAAGAGGTCCGTCCATAAGAAACAGGCGCGTCAGCGGCGGTGGGTATACGCATAAACGAGAGTAGTGGAAAAACATTTTATATGTCATAAAATGCATGGTTTTTGTGCACAGCTTGGAGGAATATTCTAAATCCCATTCAAATAAGTACCAAAATGTACTAAATTAGGTCAGATTAGATTAGAGCAAAAACAACTAACAAGTATTTTCTCAACTTTAACTATTTCCTTCATCTGAATTTTGGATGACATTTAGTATCTACCCCAACTCGTTTCATGGTTCCGGAATCGAGTACCTTGTGTTTGCCTAAATTTTGATAAAGGTAGAAGTACAAGGGCTCTGGGGGCTTCTAACTCCCTTCGCTAGCTGTCCCTAGCTCAGCTATATTTTGTAAAGTAACACACTGAAAATCCTACATGTGCAAGATTGGGGGAGATACTAAATATCAGCCTAAATTTCACTCTTTTCCTTACAAACCAGAACAGATTCTCAAATTCAGTTGGTAAATTTATTGAAATAGGTCCGGCGATGCAGCAGTTCACCCGTTCACCGGGCATTGCTCGACCAGACAGTTCTACCAAATTTTGATACATATGTTTCACATTTTATTTTACCTATAAATTTTCAATTTAGTAGGGTAATAGTTAAGAACAGCTACTTCCGGCTCCTTAACTATAACCGTAGATACTAAATGTCATCCAAAATTCTGATGAAGGAAATAGTTAAAGTTGAGAAAATACTTGTTTGTTGTTTTTGCTCTAATCTAATCTGACCTAACTTAATACATTTTGGTACTTATTTGAATGGGATTTAGAATCTCCCTCCAAGCTGTGCACAAAAACCATGCATTTAATGACATATAAAATGTTTTTCCACTACTCTCGTTTATGCGTATACCCACCGCCGCTGACGCGCCTGTTTCTTATGGACGGACCTCTTTGCTACCGCTCGGGCCCACCTGCTACACTCCGTAATAGTTAAGAACAGCTACTTCTCATCTCCCGTGCACGAGGATACATCTTACTGTTGCACTACCTAAACACCCTAAGTACAAGGGCAAGAACTCAGTCTATTACCTACTTTTTAACATCCTAGATAGTCATTGAATAATTCCTGAAAGTATGGCGTTTCTCGTCCTTCCCTAAATGGGAAGTACGGCTCCTTAACTATAACCTTTAGTAGAACCGTCTGCTCCAGTGAACCCGTTTAAACATATTTACTTGCACTGGGAATCTATCACCAATTGCTTCTTCGAAAGTGCAAAGGCAATCATTTTCATTGTTTATACTGGACGTTTATTTTTTTTTCAAAATATAAATGATCGAAAACGATGTAATTAATAATAATTATATAACACACACACACGAACATTGTGTACTATTTAAGGAATGCAATTGCAACTTGATCTTAGGGTTACCTGAATGGAGTAAATATTCTTGTTAACATTTTTTCCACACAATATTAGCTTCACAGTCTAGCAAATCTTAGCAATAAGTAGCAGACTATCTTTTCTCTCATTTAAAAAGATAAATACATTTGAGGTTCCATCGAAATGAAACAAATACACAAAGTTGCCACTTGACATATAAAAGCTAAAATTATTATAAACAAATAAGAACTATTATTTTCTTTCGAAAATACAAATTCAGTGTAATATCTTACCATTCTGACACATAAGCCTTACACAAAACTTATTTTTTTCTATCAAGCACTGTTTCCAACACTTCTTTGCATTAGTAATAAACACCGGACATCTGCATCACACACGCAAACGTGGCTATACGATGCGATGCGACACAACGCGATTCATCGCTGGTGCTTTTGGCAATTCTCATATTGATCAAGTGCTATAATGACCATTAACCAGAATAGTCAATTATAATTTTTCGCTCCAGTTTTGTTCTTTGGTTCTCATTCCGTACCAGACTGCACAAATTTGACAAACAACAAAACAATGCAAAAGCAAAGCAAATCAATTATCCGCTTTACCATTTATTGCAAACTAAAAAGCACATTATACCTTGCATTAATGCAAACGTGGGAAAGAGATACACTCTCATTCTGCCTCTTCTTAGAGAGAGAGAGAGAAAAAAAATGAATTATCAGTAGATTCTCTTGAGGCTTGAGCACAATAAGGAAACTGGGGATACGGTGCTTGAGTGGTAGAGTATACGTCTCTGATTGAGTAGTCACTGGTTCAACCCCAGCTTATATGAGCTCCTGATGGAAAACATGTTCGTGATTTTTTTTTGGGGGGGGTTCTCCCAGATCTTGTCATATTTTTATCCTACCAATTATTCCAAAATCATAAGTTTGAGTGTATTATAGGGAGCTAGCTTGTTTACCAGCGGGGGCTGAGGTAGAGGGGGAAATTTTCATTTTTTTTTCTGCCTGACTCTTGCGACACTCCCTTACCCTCCTTCTATATGTCAGCGTTGCCAGTCGTAAAAAAAAATGTCACATGAATGTCATTCTGAAGAGTTAGTTGATTATTTGTTGGGTGTTGTTGTGGACGCGGTTTTGATGCTTATTATTTGTTTGATAATGGCTTCACAGCGTAAGAGAGGGCAAACTATACACAGCGAAGCTAGAGAAGTAATAAGGAAGGTCATAGTGCAGTGTGACGAAGAAGCGAGGGAGAAAAAACTGAAGCATCTGTTATGACAGTCTAATTTGCGTGTGTCCACGTATACACGTTTTTATATTCTTTGAACATTATTTATGACTTAATTTTTTAAAATTGTATTGAGTATTTATCTTCATTGTTTTCTGTTACATTTTAGTGCCTATTTTACTGTCTATTTTGTAAATTTTAAGTGCCTATTTGCCCACCTATTTTCCAGGTTTTTAATGCCTAAACATCTGAAGCCTTATGCAGAGTCGTTTTGAAGTCTGATTAACGCCATACTACGGGAGTAGTAGGCCCCCCCGTATATTGAGCCGAGTCAGCAAAAATTTTTGTGACGTCATAGGTCAAAGGTCAATGACCTTGGCCCGGGGTCAATGACCTGGAGGTACATAGGACCACCCCCTCTAGATTTTGGCAGGGGTACCATGGCCCACCCTCTAAATTTTGGCAGGGGTACATAGGACCACCCCCCTTAAATTTTGGAAATTGCCAAATCTAAAAATTTGGTGTGGTAGCCTAGGACCATAGTATGTACCTCTATCAGTATTGGGTGTCTATGTCGTTCCCTTTTATGGGTAAAAAATTGCCAAAAATTCAAATTTGGGGGGTTTTGACCTAATTTCTCCCCTTTGATGAGGTATTATTACCCTATATGGTTATATGGACGTATACAGGGGTCCATTACCTTTCATAAGATATGGGTACATTAATGCACCCCTTGAAAAATTTGGGAGGGGTACCTTGGCCCACCCCTTAAATTTTGGAAATTGACCAATTTAAACATTGGGTATTATAGTACAGGACCCTAATATGTATTATGATAAATTTGGGTGGTCCACCTCATTTCCTTCTAGGGGTACAAAATTGCCAAAATATAAACGTAAGCAATACGTTATACCACGTGTTTGGTTTTTGGTCGATTTTATCCCCTTTGATGAGGTGTTATTATCCTATATAGTTATATGGTCATGTATAGGGGTCCATTCCCTTTCATAAGATATGGGTATATTTGTGCACCCCGGGAGGGGTACCTTGGCCCACCCCTTAAATTTTGGAAATTGCCCAATTTCAACATTTGGTATTATAGTACTGGACCCTAACATGTATTATGATAAATTTGGGTGGTCAACCTCGTTCCCTTTTAGGGGTACAAAATTGCCAAAATTTTAGTACAACCACGTGTTTGGTATTTGGTACATTTTATCCCCCTTTGATGAGGTCCTATTACCTTATATGGTTATATGGTCATGTATAGGGGTCCATTATCTATCATAAGACATGGGTACATTGTTACACCCCGGGAGGGGTACCTTGGCCCACCCCTTCAATTTTGGAAAATGCTCAATTTAAACATTTGGTATTATAGTACAGGACCTCAATATGTATCATGATAAATTTGGGTGGTCCACCTTATTCCCTTTCATGAGTAAAAAAATGGCCAAAATATAAACATAATCAATATGTTGTATCACGTGTTTGGTTTTTGGCCCAATTTATTCCGTTTGATGTGATCTTATTACCGTATATGGTTATATGGTCATGTATATAGGTTCATTTCCTATCATAAGACATGGGTACATTGATGCACCCTTTAAAATTTGGGAGGGGTATCTTGGCTCATCCACTCAGTTTTAGAAATTGTTTAATATAAGCATTTGGTATCTTCGTACAGGTCTTCAAATATGTACCACTATAAATTTGGATGGTCCACATCGTTCCCTTTCATGGGTAAAGAACTACCAAAAATCAAATTTCGGAGGTTATTGACCCCTTTGATAAGTATTTAGCACGTTATACGGTTTATTACCTTTATATGTTTATGTGCCCTTTTAAATTTGGGAATTATCAGATAACAAAATTCGGTAAACGTTTTCTAGGACCATTGTAGATGTTGATGTTCCTCCTATGGCCAAATATTCAAAATTTAAAGGTTATTGACCGGCTTTATTATTGAATAACTACAGGATTTATTACTTTTTCATAAGACACAGGTGTATTTGTGTACCAATCTTTAATTTTGGGAGGGGTACATTTCTTATTGTCATATCAATAATTGGTAATTGTTCTTAAAATTGGATAGTATCTCATTCATTGGGTAAATCATTGTCAAATATGAGTATGATCACGTGATCAGTTATTGACCTATGATGGGATTAGGAGTCCAGGACATTGGTACATTTAAACTTTGTAGGATAATTTGAGAATGAGTCATTGGTTTCGATTATTACAGCCAAATATAAACGTAAGCAATACGATGTATCACGTGATTGACCTTGATGAGGTAGTGTACAGGGATACATAGCTAACCTTATTGAAACTTATGACTCATAGTCTTAAGGGAATACATGCTACAACACTGGCAAAGTTATTGTTGATGCAATTTGATTGGTTGATCACTATCTTTCGTGCAATCTGATTGGCTGATCACTATCTTTCGTGCAATCTGATTGGTTGATGAGTTTCAAATCTTTGCTGCATTCAGTTTTGTTTTAACATTTAAAAAGTTTTTGAATTTTTTGTTTGAAACTTTGGTTTGACATTTTTTCGTTTGATATTTTTAGTTTAAAAATTTTTGTTTCGAAATTTTTGTTTGAAAATTTTGTTTCAAAATTTTGTTTGAAACTTCTCGTTTGAAATTTTTGTTTGAAAAATTTTTGTTTAAATTTTTTTGTTCAAAATTTTTGTTTGTAAATTTTTGTTTCAATTTTTTTGTTTAAAATTTTTTCGTTTCCAGAATTTTTTTCTGTTTAAAAATTTTTGTTTGAACAGTTTTGTTTGGAAAATTTCGTTTCAAATTTTTTTGTTTGAAAATTTTTTGTTTGAAAATTTTGTTTGACATTTTTAAAAGTTTGTGCACTCATTAGTAAAGAACCGGAACTGTTTAGAACAAAAACCTGTGGCAACATTATGGTGCAATAGTACAGGTCAGAACATGGGGTTGTACTTGAAATGAAAAAAACAATTCATTGAAATGGATCATTTTATTACACTCCACATACATCCATACCAGATAGTGGTTCTGGATATTGTCGATACAATGTATTTTGAACTTCTTGCACTAGTTTGTCTTTAGCATATAATTTTAACTCCAATTGAAGTCTTTTAAGGTCTATTGCAATATCAATTGGTGGAAACTCAATGTCCATTTGATCACAAATAAACTGTTTATCAATACAGGTATTCACCCACGAACGATGTTGACAACCATCACAATATCTAGATACATGCTGTACAATATGCATCACACATTTTTCAAAATAGTACTTTTTCAGGAATATACTTGTTTTGTTGCACACTTCCACTGCATGTTTAACACACTGAAATATGCTGATGAATTTGTTCCATTCCGTTTGCGTTAGATACACCATGTTGCGAGGGACATGGAATGTACTCTTTTTACGTAACAGCACCATCTTCTCTTCGAGGACTGTACGCAGCACCACATCATGATTTGAGCCTAATGATTTGACTATGGTCACATTTAGCTCATCATGAAAATAATCGTTCATTTGGTCGATTCGTGAACATAATATTTGCCATTCTTCACAGGTCAGTTGTACACCAAATTGTTCTGCTTTGCCCAATCGAATCACTGGTTCAAATGTTCTAGCACTTATACCAATCATCACATGTTTTGTTTGAAATATATTTATTGGATAATAGCTTGCGAAGATGAACTCTTTATCGTTAGAAGTACACATCTTTCCTCCTGAAAAGCACTTGCTCAAATGATTTCGTGGGATGACAGTGTATTGGTTGATTTATAGAACTACGGGTGACGTCATAGGAAAGGAATGTGCTGACATTTGAATTCATGATTTCATCACAGTTATTGACGTCATGCTGACCAACCAAATTCATACAATACGTCTGACGTCAAAGGAATGTGCTGACGTTTGAATTCATGATTTCATCACAATTGCTGACGAATCCGGCTGTGTACTAAATTCAAATGGATGACTTCGACCCAAGAATCCTTTGTAACATAAAGATACAGATCCAGTATTTAAGAAACGTAACAGTTCTTCTTGTTTTGATGCTTCCATGGGTAAATATCTTGCTGGTAAAATTATATTCTTATCATTTTCAAGTTTCACTACGATTCTTAATCCAAACTTTGTAGGGATTTTTTGGCTAGCTAAGATTCTATAAGGTACATTCTGTTGTAAATCAGTAATCTTGGTAAATGATTTCATCACGTCACGTGTGTTTAGAAACTGCAGACAAGTAGCCATGATGACGTTATCATGAATACTAACTCGAACGATACTTATATATGATGCAAAACTGATGACGTTGCATTATCATGTTCTGACGTGTACTATTGCACCATAATGTTGCCACAGGTTTTTGTTCTAAACAGTTCCGGTTCTTTACTAATGAGTGCACAAACTTTTAAAAATGTCAAACCAAACTTTGAAACAAAATTTTTGAAACGAAAAAATTTTGAAACGAAAAATTCAAACAAAATTTTGAAACGAAAAAAATTTTCAAACAAAAATTTTCAAACAAAAAAATTTGAAACAAAATTTTCCAAACAAAACTGTTCAAACAATTTTTAAAGAAAAAAATTCGAAACAAAAAAATTTAAACAAAAAAAATTAAAAAATTTACAAACAAAAATTTCGAACAAAAAAATTTAATCAAAAATTTTTCAAACAAAAATTTCAAACGAAAAGTTTCAAACAAAATTTAGAAACAAAATTTTCAAACAAAAATTTCGAAACAAAAATTTTTAAACTAAAAATATCAAACGAAAAAATGTCAAACCAAAGTTTCAAACAAAAAAATTCAAAAACTTTTTAAATGTTAAAACAAAACTGAATGCAGCAAAGATTAGAAACTCATCAACCAGTCAGATTGCACGAAAGATAGTGATCAACCAATCAAATTGCATCAACTATAACTTTGCCAGTGTTGTAGCATGTATTCCCTTAAGACTATGAGTCATAAGTTTCAATAAGGTTAGCTATGTATCCCTGTACACTACCTCATCAAGGTCAATCACGTGATACATCGTATTGCTTACGTTTATATTTGGCTGTAATAATCGAAACCAATGACTCATTCTCAAATTATCCTACAAAGTTTAAATGTACCAATGTCCTGGACTCCTAATCCCATCATAGGTCAATAACTGATCACGTGATCATACTCATATTTGACAATGATTTACCCAATGAATGAGATACTATCCAATTTTAAGAACAATTACCAATTATTGATATGACAATAAGAAATGTACCCCTCCCAAAATTAAAGATTGGTACACAAATACACCTGTGTCTTATGAAAAAGTAATAAATCCTGTAGTTATTCAATAATAAAGCCGGTCAATAACCTTTAAATTTTGAATATTTGGCCATAGGAGGAACATCAACATCTACAATGGTCCTAGAAAACGTTTACCGAATTTTGTTATCTGATAATTCCCAAATTTAAAAAGGGCACATAAACATATAAAGGTAATAAACCGTATAACGTGCTAAATACTTATCAAAGGGGTCAATAACCTCCGAAATTTGATTTTTGGTAGTTCTTTACCCATGAAAGGGAACGATGTGGACCATCCAAATTTATAGTGGTACATATTTGAAGACCTGTACGAAGATACCAAATGCTTATATTAAACAATTTCTAAAACTGAGTGGATGAGCCAAGATACCCCTCCCAAATTTTAAAGGGTGCATCAATGTACCCATGTCTTATGATAGGAAATGAACCTATATACATGACCATATAACCATATACGGTAATAAGATCACATCAAACGGAATAAATTGGGCCAAAAACCAAACACGTGATACAACATATTGATTATGTTTATATTTTGGCAATTTTTTACCCATGAAAGGGAACAAGGTGGACCACCCAAATTTATAGTAATACATGTTAGGGTCCAGTACTATAATACCAAATATATAAAATGAGCAATTTCTAAAATTTAAGGGGTGGCCAAGGTACCCCTCCCAAATTTTTAAAGGGGTGCACAAATGTACCTATGTCTTATGATAGGGAATAAACCCCTATACATAACTATATAACCATATAACCATATAAGGTAATAAGACTACATCAAACGGGATAAATTGGGCCAAAATACCAAACACGTTGTATAACGTATTGCTTAGGTTTATATTTTGGCAATTTTGTACCCCTAAAAGGGAACGAGGTGGACCACCCAAATTTATCATAATACATGTTAGGGTCCAGTACTATAATACCAAATGTTGAAATTGGGCAATTTCCAAAATTTAAGGGGTGGGCCAAGGTACCCCTCCCAGAGTGCACAAATGTACCTATGTCTTATGAAAGGAAATAAACCCCTATACATAACCATATAACCATATAAGGTAATAGGACCTCATCCAAGGAGATAAATTAGGTCAAAAACCAAACACGTGGTATAACGTATTGCTTACGTTTATATTTTGGAAATTGTGTACCCCTAAAAGGGAGCGAGGTGGACCACCCAAATTTATCATAATACATGTTAGGGTCCAGTACTATACTACCAAATGTTGAAATTGGGCAATTTCCAAAATTTAAGGGGTGGGCCAAGGTACCCCTCCCAAATTTTTCAAGGGGTGCATTAATATACCTATGTCTTATGAAAGGGAATGGACCCCTGTATACTCCCATATAACCATATAAGGTAATAAGACTATATCAAAGGGGATAAATTAGGTCAAAAACCCCCGAAATTTGAATTTTTAGCAATTTTTTACACATGAAAGGGAACGACATAGACCCCCCAATACTGATAGAGGTACATACTATGATCCTAGGCTACCACACCCAATTTTTAGATTTGGCAATTTCCAAAATTTAAGGGGCTGGGCCAAGGTACCCCTCCCAGGGGTGCATTAATATACCTATGTCTTATGAAAGGGAATGGACCCCTGTATACGCCCATATAACTATATAAGGTAATAGGACCTCATCCAAGGAGATAAATTAGGCCGAAAACCAAACACGTGGTATAACGTATTGCTTACGTTTATATTTATGGCAATTTTGTACTCCTAAAAGGGGACGAGGTGGACCACCCAAATTTATCATGATACATATTAGGGTCCTGTACTATAATACCCAATGTTTAAATTGGTCAATTTCCAAAATTTAAGGGGTGGGCCAAGGTATCCCTCCCAAATTTTTCAAGGGGTGCACCAATATACCCATATCTTATGAAAGGGAATGGACCCCTGTATACGCCCATATAACCATATAAGGTAATAGGACCTCATCCAAGGGGATAACTTAGGTCGAAACCAAACACGTGGTACAACGTATTACTTACGTTTATATTTTGGCAATTTTGTACCCCTAGAAGGGAACGAGGTGGACCACCCAAATTTATCATAATACATATTAGGGTCCTGTACTATAATACCCAATGTTTAAATTGGTCAATTTCCAAAATTTAGGTGGTGGGCCAAGGTACCCCTCCCAAATTTTTCAAGGGGTGCATTAATATACACATATGTTATGAAAGGGAATAGACCCCTGTATACGCCCATATAACTATATAGGGTAATAACACCTCATCAAAGGGGATAAATTAGGTCAAAAATCCCCGAAATTTGAATTTTTGGCAATTTTTTACCCATAAAAGGGAACGACATAGACACCCAATACTAATAGAGGTACATACTATGGTCCTAGGCTACCATACCCAATTTTTAGATTTGGCAATTTCGAAAATTTAAGGGGGGTGGTCCTATGTACCCCTGCCAAAATTTAGGGGGTGGGCCATGGTACCCCTGCCAAAATTTAGAGGGGGTGGTCCTATGTACCCTTAGGTCATTGACCCCGGGCCAAGGTCATTGACCTTTGACCTATGACGTCACAAAAATTTTTGCTGACTCGGCTCAATATACGGGGGGCCTACTACTACGGGGTTGACTAAATGATGGTTATCAAAATTGTATTCAGAGTCTCTGATTAGGACGTAGTATTTGACGAAGTTAATCACAAGTGACTAATTAATCTAGAGCAGGGGCTAATCTTTTACCCACGGTTTAGCGTGCGACACAACATTTCGTATTTCGTACTTCATATATTTTCATTTTTACAGACTACGCATGCGCTCATCTACTTTTCCGTAGTTGCCACATTAATTTATCTCACCCTATGCATTGGGGTTGTATAAGTTAATCATACCCAAATCATCATTTTAGTTGTACTGAAGACTCTGATGACCATAACGTGCACCATCCTTAGTGAAGATATAGTATGCTTACTAACTAGTCTGAGACTAACCCCCGATTAACGAATTCTCTCTGAATACCGCCCCTGGTCTCTAGTGATAATGATTAATCGAACTTAAACATAACACATACCGGTATATTCTTCATTTCACTTCTAAACTGTTAATAGGAAATTATGTATATATTTTATATATTTCAAGTGTTATGTAAAAGCTCTGTAATTAGATTGTAAATAAATGTATTATACGAAGACAATGCTATTTTTAGAGCCAATAAAATTTCTTCGAAAGAGCGGAATATTCTTAGATATAATTATTATTAATAAGAATTATTATTATTATTATTATTATTATTATTATTATTATTATTATTATTATTATTATTATTATTATTATTATTATTATTATTATTATTATATTAATAAGAATTGACGCTCTGAAGAAGCTTAGAAGCTTCTAAATGTAGGACTACATTTTTCTTGCATAAAGCGGGGTTTGAACCATCACATTCAACTATTCCCAGCGGAATTGACCGTTTATGTTGCAATCGAAGACTAAAATGCTAGACCGCTCCGCCATGCGGGTGGTTATAAAATGTAGAAGGTGAGTGATATGCAAAATATATTCAAATACGGTAACTGCTTATGCAAATTAAGAAAAAAAATCATTCGATAAGGATTGCACAATTTGCATAAACTCTTTGAATTAAGTGAGTATTAGGTGATTTTTTAGAGCGCAAAGGCAACCCTGCCCAGGGCCATCGAGTGACCGTTTCTTGATGACGGGGGTGGGGCATCTGTCAATCAACTCTGAATTCCTCAGCCTCGCATTAAAGCCAGCTCCCAGTAATATAATATGTCAAGGAAGTAAATGTACCTCTCTTTTTTGAGTCTGGCATTCCTGCGCTCCAACCATGGAAAATATGAGAATTATATCAATAAAATGATAGTAAAGAGTAAGCAGAAAAACCTAAATCTGAATAAGACATTGAAGAGGGGTATAAGCTGTGAATACGGATAGTGTGCATGGTGTAAATAAAGGACGTTACCGAAAGAAGAATTCAGAAACAGATGGTAAACGGAGAAAAAAAAAGAATAGAAATTGTTGAAGTGGGAACATAAAATACAAATGTGAACAAATATGCCAACAACTAAACGCTTATCACCAGTAAATATACGTGGAATTACAGTAAACGGCACTAAACTTACATTACGATTTTATGCAGATGACATTAGTGTCATTATCCGTTCAAAAGAGGATTATCAACATGTTACGCAAATTATGGCTCATTTTGGAACATCTGCTGGAGCTAGTTTAAATACGCATAAATGTATATTTTTAAGGTTCGGTCGGTGTTACAACCTCGACTTATCTGCCGACTACTATATCCGTTGTCACAAGTCTATATCTTAGGTATAGTCTACCAGACAACTGTTTTCTTCATGACTATTTCTAATTGGAAGAGGGTGGTCACAAATATAAAGTAACTTTGTCAAGACATACGTTTTCGACTATTTAATTTGGAACAACTGATCTGGATTTGTCATAGCAATATTTATGCATAATTATGGCATGTTGCCCAAATTTTGCCTGCTACGAAGGATAACCTCCGTTTAATTCAATCGTTCAGTCTTTGCTATATTTGGCAAGGGCAGCTCTTTTGTGTGCCTTATTCAATATGTGTAAATGGAAAGAAAGGGGAGGCCTTAATTTGATCAATATCCATTTAAAGTGTTATGTTTTGTATTTCACGAAATGGTATTGTAAACTATATCAGGAATCTTCTTCCTTCACTAAATAGTAAGTATTATTGTGGTATCAAAGAGTCGGTATACTTAATTATTAATATAACAAGTTATATATAATGAAAAAAGATTACAAAATAATAAATACAGAATTTACGAATTAAAACAATTAAGCTTGTCCTGGAGGAAGACCACCTCCATGCACGGAACTTCTTGTGCGGTGCTTTTTAACATAATTAAATGAAAGTTACTTACAGGATAATTTGATGGTATAAGCTGAGGTCCATCATGAGAAGGGTTTCCAAATCTAATGGTCGACTATCTTGACTATTTCGACGCTATTGACCACTCTTTCCAGTCTGAACCATTTGTTTAGTTTAAATACCCCTGGTTTTTGGCTTTCCGTCTGTATAAGTTCCTTGTTTTGTTTTTGTATCTTTGTCAGTTTCACTTTCATGTTTTGATTTCACTTCCTTGTAAGTGAACTTGTTTATGGAAACTCAGTTTGTATATTTTATTTTTAATTTTAAAAGTTTATAAGATACATTGATGAGTTGAAATTATATTACATTGCCTCTTGAGTTTTTTTAATAAACAAGTTTATTTTTAAGGAAGTGAAATTAAAAGATGAAAGTGAAAATGACAAAGATACAAAAACAAAACAAGGAATTTATACAGGTGGAAAGCCAAAAACCAGGGGTATTTAAACTAAACAAATAGTAAATAAAGGGTTAGACTGGGCAGAGTGGTTACTAGCGTTGTAATAATTAAGAGAGTTGACCATTAGATTTGGAAAACCTTGTCATGATGGACCTCAGCTTATACCATCAAAATGAAGCTTATCTCTACTGAATGCATTTCGAATTGTCTTGTTTATATATACGCGCATTAATGTTGTTCTAATTCTAATTCTCTGTCAATAATTCTGTCGATTGGCCTGTTATTTTCGGTGTATTACGACATCAAATCTGATCAGAAAATGGTTGGAAGAATTTCCATGCAATAAAACCATTATATGAGCTGATATTTTATTAGGCACTATTATTTAATGAATATTACAGACAAAAGTATATAAATATGCATATTGATTGCGAGACACTTAGCTGTAATTTTTATATGATAAGGAATTGCAGTTTCGAACATGATCTCACAAACGTTACTAGAATGTCCTAACTTTACAATTAAAACTAATCTAATAAGCAATTTTTTTTATCACAACATTATTAGGGTCGCTGGTGAAGAGCTGAAGAAGTTGTTTCTTGGTGGCTGTATCTTGATTGATGTTGGTAAATGATACTGGTTGCGTACGAAAGTACTTGCACATAATGTATATCTTCCAATGGTACTGCATGACAAATTCTTGAAATTATGTAGGTAAAGATAACATGGCTCTACTTTGAATGCGCAAATATATTCTTCGTTATTTGTGAATGTGCTACAGCTCTCTGCAGTGAGTGTCTGATCAGGATATTTGAGCATTTCTTGTTTTCATGAAAGCACCTTGTCTAAGAATAGATAGATGAAATACTGTATAACTGAGACAAAAATAATAGTTTTTGAAGAGTACTATTTAGTTCGTACATAGATGAAAACACTAAATAATTTTCATATTTGGAGATGGTAACGATGATGGTAGCCAGCCAAGGCATTATTTGACCATATTGATCTTTCTAACAAACTTTTTAGTGGTTTCAGTGAGTTGTTTCAAGTAGCTGGTTGTGCAAGTTGAGCCACTTTTTTTTTCTGTAGCAAGTCATCCTTCATATTAGGCAATATGTCATCTTGATTACAGTAGAAATCTGCTTTGTTTTTAGTTTATCTTCTTATTCTTTGTGTATTATGGTTCTGGGAATATTCAAATTGGCGCTTTTGTAGGTTGTTGTCTTGTGTCATTCCAAGTCTCCATGGTAAACCTCATAGAGCTCGCTGCTGTTGATGGTTGATCTATAAATTCTCTCTGTGAAGCAGTGCTGGTCAAATGGACGTTTAGGGTCAACTCCCGTTCGATGTCACAACGTATTACAGGTAGCACATGAAAAAGAAAGATACTATTATTATTACAAAGTAAACAAAACTATGTAAGTATAGATAGATAGATACAGTATATACATTTCCTTTATCGACATGGTTCAGTTTTATGGCAATAAATAAGTTCTAGAAAAGATTTACTTTACGAATAAATTTTACACATAGTATGAGCCAGGTGCGCATCCAAAAATGTTTACTGAGAGAAACCATGTGAAAAATTCCATTTTTGGGGATTTTTTGACATTAATTACTCGGAATGAGTTAAAGGGAATTTTCGTTGAAATTAGTAACATATATGGGACTTTTCTGTATCACGCGGTCACAAGCCTTTTCTATATCAATAAATACCACATACACCTCTTTCCCTTTTTCTATAAACCTTTCACCGATCACCCTTAATAATCCAATTTCATCTCTTGTACCCTTACTTGTCCTGAACCAGAACTGTTTCTTCTCAGCTTCTTCATTTGTTCTTCCATACAACTTACTGTTCAGAATTCGAAGCAAAATTTTTGCTACATGAGATATAAGACTAATAGTTCTATAATTCTCATATCTCTTTTAGTTCGATTCCTTATCATGATCGTCTTCAGGAAGTTCGGCTATTCTCTTGTTTCATATAGGTATTTCATTGCATTGTTGGAATAGTTCTTTCGTGCCCCTGTCTCCCATTTTCCATTTTTAATCTTGGATATAGCCTCTTCAAACTCATCCCGAAGAATACTAAACTCTTTATCATCCTCACTTACTTCATTTTCTACTTCAACCTCTAGACCACACGGTCTACACAAATTATTTTATAAATGTGCAAGGTCGAAATTTATTAATAATTCACCCAGATAGTACAACGTAGGAAATTAAGATGCAAAATGAGATTTTTGCCACTCAAGATGGGATTTTATAGCATTTCAGGTTGGCATCACTGGGTCCAATACGTCTAAGTAATATTGAACCTGTCTAATTCTGCACCGAAAAGACAATAAGTAATTGTTAATTACTGCCACACATATTTTTAGAAAAAATGATAGAACTAGCTTATTTTTATAAAATAAGAAAGAATACAAATGAGGCATAAATCAATTCTTTAGCCTACATTAATTACTTCTCTGTTAAACAAGTATAGTTCTGTTAAGGAAGTCTACAAATGTTACTCGCGTTACGAAATTGGGAAGGGGGGGGGGAGTCCGGACCCGGTTTGTTCTCTTTTTGATCTTGCCATTTAAATGTTTAGTTTGAACACATAAACCTGTATGATTTAATTTGTGGAGCTTATTATCAAAACGTCTCTTGTCCACTTTTTTTCTTTCTTTTTGAAAATCGAGATCAATATACACGGAATCATCGAATAATAATTGTTTACATCTTTGCACTTTTATTTCTGGTTAAAATGTCCCAGATCGGAGAGAAAAATGGATTTGAAATATGCACTTTTATTCAAAACGTCTCTTGTCCACTACAAAATAGCGGACACCTTACAGCAATAAAGTTTCGAAGCAAAACGTCCTATGTCCATTGCCACTTCAGCACGATTCTTGCTGTTTTATTTCAAACTGTCTCTTGTCCAAGGATTTTCCTCAGCAATTACTTGATACAAAAGTGCATTAATTATTGCTTTCTAGAACATTTAATAGATATTTAAGTCCACAAACTAGTCGCTTGGTGGTACCACTGGCTCAACCGAGATAATTGGCAAAAGATTCGTGCGATAACTTTATATTTTATGGTGATTACATTGTTGAGGTAATATCAGTCATATTGTTCTACTTATTTCTTAGTAAAATAGATGCTTGAAGTTTGAAGACACTTAGAAAAGTGATTTGTTAGGTGTCTGTGGAGTATCGCAGTTCATTTTCATAGATATGAGTGATAATCGAGAAGAAGAAAATAATTCCATATTTTCATTATTTTGTATCAAATTGTCTCTTGTCCGATAGATTTGCTTTCAAAATGTCCCTTGTCCAAATTAAATACCTTTATTATTCATTACTTGTGTCTTGAATAATGGAATTTGTTTTTAAAATAAGGTAATAACGGTTTAAAGAATGTGTACACCAAATATTATAATATTTAATAACCTTATAAAATAATTGCTTTTTTTTTCGATTTGCCAAAATTTTTGTTGGGTGGACAAGGGACGTTTTGATAATAAGCTCCAGATTTGTACTGTCAAATTCTGAGTTGCTTCATTGAATATCCAGGATGTGTCATAGAACTGAATACAAGAAATTGGCACAACTTTTGAACTTTTGAAGGGCGTCTTAGATTCGAGGATATACGTTATCACACAAAAGGTTAACACGATAAGGAAAATACAAAACAGCAGCTAGGGTAGCGGCCATAAATTCCATTACGAAAATAAGATCGCGGGCCATTGCAGTAAAGCTTCTTTCTGATCAGATGAAACAGCCAATAGACTAGGAATAACATCATAGTGACACACGTGAGTATACATAAGAGATTTCTCTATAGATAACAAGGCATGGCCAAAAAAAATACTCAGAGGGATGTGTGGTATTACTAGATTGAATAATATCAGAAACGAAAGAATAAGAGGCAGCCTTAAAGTGACTGAGATGTCAAAGAAAGCACACGAAAGAAGATTACAGTTGTATGGACATGTTGTGAGAAGAAACTGATTATGTCGGCAATAGAAATAGAAAATATGGAAGAAGGCAAAAGGAAAATGAGAAGTCCAAAAAGAAATGGAAGAATACTAACCCCACGCAAGCGACAAACAACAATGTAAAAGATAAAATAAATTGAATTTTAACTAACATATTGTAAAAAATATAGGCACACTATTGTTAAAATATACTGCTAAAGCTTTCTTTAAAAGATCATGTTTGTTTTCTAAGAAAACAAGAATAGGGTGATCCATAGTACATTCTGACTAATAAAAGTTATTTTCACTTGAAAAAAGATTGAGAAATGCTGATATACTGAATTCTAGAATAATACATTTTATTTTTATTTGTGTATAGAGTGAATCTAAGAAATAACTACTCTAATAGAAGATAAGGAATCTGAGAATCAGTAGACCTGGAGCGAGAAGGTCATTGGTGGGGTTATACAATGCCATAAATCTATTTATGTATTTATTTATTTATTGTCAACACAATAGGCTATATATATGGCCCAATTACAATGTCGATAATTACATAATTACATATTCATAACGGCATTTCTAAATTTCTTAGGCGACATATCAAATATATAGAATTCATTGTTACTTACACACATTCTTTTCAGAGCCGGATATATGTTTGGTGGGGCCCTAAAGTATTGAAGGTAATAAGGCCCCTTTATGTGTCCAGGAAATGAAGAAACTAGTAATATTTTAGGAAGTAGGCTAGCAGAAGGGGCCCCATTACTTAGATCATAAAAGTCTACACAACAACAAGTACTGTAGTTGCTATATATAAAAACAATAAATAAAATAAAATTATATATATATATTGGAAATGTACATAAAGTTTTTCCTTTAATTGTTTGGGGCCCCCATCAGTGTGGTGCCCTAAGCTATAGCTTTTTTTTTTTTTGCTTATACGTAAATCCGGCACTGATTCTATTATAGAAGGTTGTTGTTCTCCAGATTGATGATTTCATCAATATATTAGCTTTTGATTTTTTACAGTAATAGAGGCCAGTGTTTTTACGTGTTTTTTGTGGGGATACGTATCCTGTAAAATATTCAAAAACAGCACACAAATGCTATGGAATTGTGTAGGGTTCAATTCACTTTGAGCTACAGAAACTGAACATTTTGATAGGGATTCAGGAGATAAAGATGAATCTGAAAGTATACTATCTGAAAGCAGTAGCAATTAGAAGAGTTTTCACTAATATAAGTTGGTTAGTGTGAAAGTTGATGCTAGGTGTATGACGTGAAGAATGTAAGTCAGAACATCAAGGCCATTAGTATACCCAGAAGATATCGAAGAACATTAGTATTGTATAAGAAGTAGTATCGAAATTACTTCTAAATTACAATGTTTAGCGAATATATGAGAAGCAGGAAGGTTTAAGAGGAAAAAGAGAAAACATTGAAGCTAGTGACTAAAATCATTATATTTTGAAATGGGAACAAAGTTTAGTGCAGTGTTAGCAAAGGCAGACTAGACAAACCCGTGGATGATATTTGAGAGACTTGGTTAATGCAAAATTGCTGCACCGTTGACTGAAAATATCTCGCAAAGCACTATTTAAGGACGCTATAATTGCAGAATCTAAGTATAACAAGAAATAGTTGTAATTTCTCTACTTTTTCTATATATTCCTAAACAAACTTGTTTCATTCAAATTTGTTTCGATTAACAACAAATCTTTGAGTTTAACGTCCCATGATTAAGCCCTTTACGCTAAGGAAGACGACGATTAAAGCAAGTAAATGGTGATTAAAGAATTGGTGGGATGAGAAAATGGGAGTTACGCTAGAAAACAATGTTGTTCAGCACAAACTTACATGGTCATGGATCGAGCCCGGGATCCTACGTACCAGTGGTAAGCGCTCTATATTTTCCATAGAAGTGCTTCTTCTTAATTACCATTCAGGTTTATAAACTAATCATTCACTCAGTTGATTAACTTACGGAGCATTATACTCACGCCAGGGGTTCAACTTTAATTATCATTCAGGTTTAGGGAGATCTTAATCCACGCCAGTGACCATCATTCATACAACTATAATGATTGTTGGTGGACATAAACTAATCATTCACTCAGTTGATTAACTTACGGAGCATTATACTCACGCCAGAGGTTCAACTTTAATTATCATTCAGGTTTATGGAGATCTTAATCCCACGCCAGTGACCATCATTCATACAACTATAGTGATTGTTGGTGGACATAAACTAATCATTCACTCAGTTGATTAACTTACGGAGCATTATACTCATGCCAGAGGTTCAACTTTAATTATCATTCAGGTTTAGGGAGATCTTAATCCCACGCCAGTGACCATCATTCATACAACTATAGTGTTTGTTGGTGGACATAAACTAATCATTCACTCAGTTGATTAACTTACGGAGCATTATACTCACGCCAGAGGTTCAATTTTAATTATCATTCAGGTTTAGGGAGATCTTAATCCCACGCCAGTGACCATCATTCATACAACTATAGTGATTGTTGGTGGACATAAACTAATCATTCACTCAGTTGATTAACTTACGGAGCATTATACTCACGCCAGAGGTTCAACTTTAATAATCATTCAGGTTTAGGGAGATCTTAATCCCACGCCAGTGACCATCATTCATACAACTATAGTGATTGTTGGTGGACATAAACTAATCATTCACTCAGTTGATTAACTTACGGAGCATTATACTCACGCCAGAGGTTCAACTTTAATTATCATTCAGGTTTAGGGAGATCTTAATCCCACGCCAGTGACCGTCATTCATACAACTATAGTGATTGTTGGTGGACATAAACTAATCATTCACTCAGTTGATTAACTTACGGAGCATTATACTCACGCCAGAGGTTCAACTTTAATTATCATTCAGGTTTAGGGAGATCTTAATCCCACGCCAGTGACCATCATTCATACAACTATAGTGATTGTTGGTGGACATAAACTAATCATTCACTCAGTTGATTAACTTACGGAGCATTATACTCACGCCAGAGGTTCAATTTTAATTATCATTCAGGTTTAGGGAGATCTTAATCCCACGCCAGTGACCATCATTCATACAATTATAGTGATTGTTGGTGGACATAAACTAATCATTCACTCAGTTGATTAACTTACGGAGCATTATACTCACGCCAGAGGTTCAACTTTAATTATCATTCAGGTTTAGGGAGATCTTAATCCCACGCCAGTGACCATCATTCATACAACTATAGTGATTGTTGGTGGACATAAACTAATCATTCACTCAGTTGATTAACTTACGGAGCATTATACTCACGCCAGAGGTTCATCTTTAATTATCATTCAGGTTTAGGGAGATCTTAATCCCACGCCAGTGACCATCATTCATACAACTATAGTGATTGTTGGTGGACATAAACTAATCATTCACTCAGTTGATTAACTTACGGAGCATTATACTCACGCCAGAGGTTCAACTTTAATTATCATTCAGGTTTAGGGAGATCTTAATCCCACGCCAGTGACCATCATTCATACAACTATAGTGTTTGTTGGTGGACATAAACTAATCATTTACTCAGTTGATTAACTTACGGAGCATTATACTCACGCCAGAGGTTCAACTTTAATTATCCTTCAGGTTTAGGGAGATCTTAATCCCACGCCAGTGACCATCATTCATACAACTATAGTGATTGTTGGTGGACATAAACTAATCATTCACTCAGTTGATTAACTTACGGAGCATTATACTCACGCCAGAGGTTCAACTTTAATAATCATTCAGGTTTAGGGAGATCTTAATCCCACGCCAGTGACCATCATTCATACAACTATAGTGATTGTTGGTGGACATAAACTAATCATTCACTCAGTTGATTAACTTACGGAGCATTATACTCACGCCAGAGGTTCAACTTTAATAATCATTCAGGTTTAGGGAGATCTTAATCCCACGCCAGTGACCATCATTCATACAATTATAGTGATTGTTGGTGGACATAAACTAATCATTCACTCAGTTGATTAACTTACGGAGCATTATACTCACGCCAGAGGTTCAACTTTAATTATCATTCAGGTTTAGGGAGATCTTAATCCCACGCCAGTGACCATCATTCATACAACTATAGTGATTGTTGGTGGACATAAACTAATCATTCACTCAGTTGATTAACTTACGGAGCATTATACTCACGCCAGAGGTTCAACTTTAATTATCATTCAGGTTTAGGGAGATCTTAATCCCACGCCAGTGACCATCATTCATACAACTATAGTGATTGTTGGTGGACATAAACTAATCATTCACTCAGTTGATTAACTTACGGAGCATTATACTCACGCCAGAGGTTCAACTTTAATTATCATTCAGGTTTAGGGAGATCTTAATCCCACGCCAGTGACCATCATTCATACAATTATAGTGATTGTTGGTGGACATAAACTAATCATTCACTCAGTTGATTAACTTACGGAGCATTATACTCACGCCAGAGGTTCAACTTTAATTATCATTCAGGTTTAGGGAGATCTTAATCCCACGCCAGTGACCATCATTCATACAACTATAGTGATTGTTGGTGGACATAAACTAATCATTCACTCAGTTGATTAACTTACGGAGCATTATACTCACGCCAGAGGTTCAACTTTAATTATCATTCAGGTTTAGGGAGATCTTAATCCCACGCCAGTGACCATCATTCATACAAGTATAGTGATTGTTGGTGGACATAAACTAATCATTCACTCAGTTGATTAACTTACGGAGCATTATACTCACGCCAGAGGTTCAACTTTAATTATCATTCAGGTTTAGGGAGATCTTAATCCCACGCCAGTGACCATCATTCATACAATTATAGTGATTGTTGGTGGACATAAACTAATCATTCACTCAGTTGATTAACTTACGGAGCATTATACTCACGCCAGAGGTTCAACTTTAATTATCATTCAGGTTTAGGGAGATCTTAATCCCACGCCAGTGACCATCATTCATACAACTATAGTGATTGTTGGTGGACATAAACTAATCATTCACTCAGTTGATTAACTTACGGAGCATTATACTCACGCCAGAGGTTCATCTTTAATTATCATTCAGGTTTAGGGAGATCTTAATCCCACGCCAGTGACCATCATTCATACAACTATAGTGATTGTTGGTGGACATAAACTAATCATTCACTCAGTTGATTAACTTACGGAGCATTATACTCACGCCAGAGGTTCAACTTTAATTATCATTCAGGTTTAGGGAGATCTTAATCCCACGCCAGTGACCATCATTCATACAATTATAGTGATTGTTGGTGGACATAAACTAATCATTCACTCAGTTGATTAACTTACGGAGCATTATACTCACGCCAGAGGTTCAACTTTAATTATCATTCAGGTTTAGGGAGATCTTAATCCCACGCCAGTGACCATCATTCATACAACTATAGTGATTGTTGGTGGACATAAACTAATCATTCACTCAGTTGATTAACTTACGGAGCATTATACTCACGCCAGAGGTTCAACTTTAATTATCATTCAGGTTTAGGGAGATCTTAATCCCACGCCAGTGACCATCATTCATACAACTATAGTGATTGTTGGTGGACATAAACTAATCATTCACTCAGTTGATTAACTTACAGGGCATAATACGTTGAATAAATGTCTAGAAAATTGTAAATTATTCATTGGTATTAGACCGCTTAATTAAAATGTATTTATTGTTAATGAATGGGCAAATATCTAGTGACTTATTCCCAGTACTTTAGATTCAAATACCGCAATGAATAATCAACGAGCTAGATAATATTAGACGATAAATCAATGTAATACAATTCGCAAAACAGTTTGGTATCAAAAGGAACACACACACTATAGAAATTATGATCTACGAGAACAGATAAGAAGCACGCTAATGTCAAACATTGCACCACCACCAGAAGGCGACTGAAAGAGGTTGATGTATCGTTATTAATTTTGCTATCAGTATGGTTTCAAAGGTTATGGAAAATAGAAAAGAATACAACACTCACGAAACTGTATGAGGTGTACTTGTATAAGATATGGCATATATCCGCTGCCATTGCAAATGTTCTTACTATTTGCGCGTTTACACAACCATATCAGGGATGTGTGGTAAATATATGAATGATAAAGCTATCACTGAAGATGAAGTTGGAAACAAAAAGAGAAGGCAAGCGAAGATTACTTAGAAGAGCCATTCGTTTCTTGATTTTCCATTCGTTTCTACTAAGGACCAAAGTTTTGTATTACATTTCAACGAGACACGAAATGTTATAAAGCACCTTATAAAATTCTTATTAAAATATCCAAACCTACCAATCCAGTTAACACTATATTTTGAGTACTACATATGATATTAAATCCAGCAGAAGCTTCAGAAGATAGCTGAGTGGACGTTCAAATGGCAAACACTAAACATTAAAAGATCCGCTATGGATAGTTTAGATGTTGTGTATACCAACCAGTGAAATAAGAAATTTTTTTGAAGAACTAAAATATGGAAATTACAATATTTGCTGTTGTAAACAGTATAATATAATATTATAAAGGTATAAAATTTCTCTAATAACAGAAAAATAGGTGTCTGAAGGTTCGAGCAGCCTAGGGAAGGATTTCCACAGAGTTCTACGCAAACTAAGTGGGGTAGATTAAGGATCCTCAATGCTCCACGGAAGCTGGGTGGTTGAGGTTAGAAACTCCACAGAGTTTGAAGCAAACTAAGAGAGCAGGATAGGAGGCCTTAGAGCTCCAAGCAAGCTAAATGGCTAGGGTTAGGTACTTCTCAAAACTCCAAGCAAGCTGAGAGAGTGGAGTTGACCAGCCGAAGACTGATACTAGATGTGGAGTTCCTCCTGGTGTTATATAGCTGCTCCAGTGTAGCGGTGGCGCTAGTGTTCCTGTCGTTTGCCAGTGTAGTGTTTTGTAGTAGGACGCACGTGGAGTTGTCTATAAACACAAGAATGTATTCATTGTTTGAAAACAGAGCCATGTGCGAGATATTACAATATATTTCTGCCAGATTGGAAGCGACGTTGTCTGTTGTTCACTCAAAAAAAAAACAACTGAACAGCTTTAAATGGATTCTATAATATAATCCATTAGTACATATCTCAAATTATCTGATCACTTTGATTCAAGTGCGTATTTTAAGGAGAGTGAGGGGTGTCAAAATGTCAGAGAGAAAATAAAGAGTACCTCACAAACCTTTGAAGTTATAATGATGAAAGCAAATAAATTATTCCTTAAAAATAATTCTTCATATAATGTCCTTTTGTTTTCAAAATTCCGGTTTTAAGGAGGAAAGGGCGTAATTTTTGAAATTGTTTTAGCCGTATTGAACACTTTCTCAATAACAGTATACTTGTTTAATAGGGAAATTATTGATGTAGCATGAAAATTTGACCTTACACGTGATCTGTATTATTTCTCACATAAAAACAATCTAGTTCTGTCATTAAAAAAAGTAGATGGAAGTATTTTACAATTATTTGTCGTCTTGTGTGAAATAATACCCTTCTATACCAATAGACGTAGTGGCTTGCAGTGTTGGATCCCTCCCAACAAAAATTTTTGGGTGCGCGTCTAAGCTGTGTTTTAATATCACTTTGGTAAAAGGACGTATTTCAAGGAAATAGGGGCTCAAAATATATACCAAAATATTGAAATTCGCGATTTTTTAATCATTACTCGCTCATTGAAATGTGTATATTAAGCGAGAGGTTTCAAATACATTCCATAAATCAGTTCTCACCGTGCGAAGAAGGGACATTTCAACTAGTCAGTAATAAACCATAAATGATAACGTTGTTTCTTACAAATAATATCCTTAACTCTTGTATTCTACTGAAGATAATGATTGTAATCAATACTATTTCTTTGAATTAATACCTAATATAAGTATAGCTATAATGGATCTTAATCATAACATTTAAAGATCTGAGTAATTGTAATATTCCATAGAATTATCATGTTACTGTTGGGTACGATAAGATTTAGATTGGATACTGTTTTTATTGCTCTCCATTAGAAAGGAATGATTTGCGAGGCCGGTACGCTTTTAGCACATAACCAGTGGCGTTGTTTTAAGGGAGGGACAAGTTTCTCCTCCGACATAAGAATTCAACGTTTTTTTTTAATAGTATAAAATATATTAGAATATATGTATTGCTCAAAATCAGGTGGGTGCAATTATTCCTCCTCTTCCCAAAATGACACCCTTGATGACAACACAAGGGCGCCCATTTGGAGGGCAAGGTGGGGCGTTTGCCCCCCCTAGAGGAAATTGTACTTCGGAATATCGAAAATCCAACAGAATTTTTTGAATAGATACAGCAAAATTTGAAACTATATTTGAAATGTCGTTTATACTTGCCCCTCCTTGGAAACTACAATATGGGCGCCCTTGAACACAAGTCAACAACATCTAAATTATCTAAATTGAGATGGAGTAAATTGAGATGAGATGGATCCAATTTTATGAGACATATTAACGTTCAATTTGAACCACAATAAGGTATACGCTTTAGCTAAACATGTTAAGCAATAACATATTTTCGTACAATTTTAAAGAAACGATTAGAAGAATAATCACAAAAAATATACATATTGTGGTAAGCACAAAGTCCCTCCCCCCTCTCCGTTGGTAGTCCGAGAGTTAAGTTAAAATTTCCCGTAGGAATTTTTCGATCTAAAGTAGGAACATTTTAAGTTAATTGTAGGGATTTGCCAAAACATTGTTGACAACACTGCTACCCTCAGATGTTCAAATCAAGGATGTTATAAAATTTTCTAACATCCTTGGTCCAAACCGATTGAGAACACCAAGTTATTGTTTCTCTTTCCTGTCAGAATACGAAACCAGAATATATTCTATAAAGTAGGTACCCAGGGAAAACTGGGGGAAAAGGTAGTATTGCTCGCCATATTATTTCCTATTAGTGACAATACGAGCTCTAATTTCTTGGGAAGCAGAGACATATTTTGTAAGATAGCTATTATACAGAGTCCGCCAGAAAAATGTATACACTGTTTAAGGAATAAATAAATAAAAAAAAAACCTATATATATCATATTTCTTAATCACATTTAATTATTGTTCAAATATGTGTTACAAACCTTCAAGTAAGCATATGTTTACATTAGGTGTTCAAAATGTTGGCCGATGCTGGGGACGCTCGAGAACCTTCGCCAGAAGATTACAGAAGCATATGCATCGATCTCCATTGATACATTGATCGCTGTAGCTGCAGCGACCGTTCCATGCGCCTCAAACTTGTCAACAATGCGTTTGATTGTTAGGCGGGTAGGTGGTTCAGTACCAAACTCCCATCTCCATAGGGCCGTAACTTGTAGGGGGCAGGGAGGCTCCTAACCGTTCGAGGGAGGCTTATTTTAAGACAAAATTTTCTTATTCCATATACGATACGAACATGAAATTATAAATGAAGCATCAAATACGTTCACTACATTACATAAACAAAACAGCACACAAAAGGTCAATAAAACAAAAATGAGTCGTGGGCCCATTTCAGCAAAAAATGTCTACTATTAGGGGCCCCTAGAAATAATATTTATCCGTGTGGCTTTGAGATTTGTCAGTATTGTTCCCTAAATTAATTTGTCATGTATGGAACGGGCCCAGGATCATAACTAACGGTCCCGCAGACTGCCGTGCGGGAGGGCCTACAGGTTCCGGGGGTCCATAAAGAGTAAAAGAAAGATGGAAACAAAGGCCCCAAAATCAGAAAAACTTTTCTAGGGGGCCCAAATACGTGTATTAATGCTACCCCCCCCCCCCCCGAAAAATCTAAACTACGGCTCTGATCTCTACTGACGCTGCACTTTGATCACATTCCTAAACCTAATAAAGCACTTCAAACCGTACTTACGCTCCAACGTCAAGCGTATTTGCTCCTGCCATTTTCTTATCTCACTAACCGTGGTGACAGACAGTACCGACATCTGTTGAGCGATAAACCGCACTATAGCATAATTTTAACTGAAAACAAAGCCGACATCTGTTGGGCGACAAACCATACTACAACATAGCTACGTACATTTCAGAACAATTGTCAATGCCAGTATCCTGATACAGGATAACAAACAGTGTATGCATTTTTCTACTGGAATATATATAGTAAATAATAGTTTTATATTACTTGACCTATATTACATAACTTCCGTGGGCAGTCGATGCCACCAGGAGGCGCCTGTTCCCCTCTAGCGTCGTCACTACTTCCTACATGAGCAAAAGTTAAGAAGAATTCGCTTACCTCTACACTCCGTGTGGGTCTTACGGATTTCGTTCACGATTTATTTTCTCACTTCTCTAATTTCATTTCAATCCCTTTTGTGGTAAAGGAAAGAAGCTTTTATACTTGTGCAGAACAAAAATTCTCTTGTTGCATTACCATTACCATGGTTTTAACATAAAATGTATTATTGTCCACTCTATTAATTAGTTGAAAATATATCAACAATTAATTATATACTTTAAAACTAATTTTTCAATTGTTGGCAGGGATTTGGAGTCTAATGATTATTTTCCAACAATTGTTGGCAGGGATTTGGAGTCTAATGATTATTTTCCAACAATTGCAGTGAATCTGTCATGAGTTCTGTTGACTACACTAGCTAAATCCTTTACAATTTGCTTTTTACATGGAAATTGTATATTTCTTAAAGGGCACAGATCGCCTTGCTCTTGAGCTGACGAGGAAAATGATAGAACAGGATGATTAATGGAAAATTAGTTGATTATTACCTAATCTATGAAGCATTCGAATTTTAAACGTATTACTCCACGACTGTTGGCCATTGTTACTAAGTTTTTTTTTTTTTTTATCTTTACTTTTCACCGCTACTGAAAACCTGCACTAGCAACTCGAAAAGAATTGGAATCAGTAATAAAAAGATGTCATAATATTATGCTTTCTCACTCTCTCTCTCTTTTAGGTTGCGATATGAAAATATCTGAAGATCTATAATAGATACCGGCGGATTCATGAGGAGGGCATCCCCAAAAAGGCTACCCTTTTATATAGCTTACATATATTAAATTTGAACCCGCTCTTCAAAGACTTTGGACCCTTTCCGAAATAAATTTCTGCGTACGTGCCTGCTATTTAGAAAGGGGAGGAGTGCAAAATTCTCCACCGACATTAAAGTCTCATGTTTTTCATATGAGTATTACTATAATACCTAAATAGTTATTTAAAAATATGTATTTGAAATTCATGGGATGCAATTGCCCTTCTTCCAATCGCGTCTCAGGTTACTGTTTTTCTGGGAATAACTTCTATAGACTCCTATGGAGGTTGAACTTATCATCCCCGTCCACTAGTGGATCCAAGAGGGGGCGGGGATTAATGTATGCTTGAGACCCGGAATTTTACATCAAATAATATAATATTTGGTATATATAAATATGGTATCCGCGATCTATATCTATATATCTATATCTATATCTATATCTATATCTATATATATATATATATATATATATATATATATATATATATATATATATATATATATATATCTATATCTGAATATATATAAACAAGTTACCAGTTGAATGTATGACGAGTGCCAACGAAAAGATACGCACATTGAACACTTGTAAGAAAAAAAAACTTTAAGTGTCACTCTTTCATTTTATATGTGATTTATTATTGTAAGTCACAAAGCTTTAAAACCGATATAGCCTATATATAACAACTTTACAACGTCAGTGGTTCGACAAGAAAAAATTGCTTACTTCTCTTATCGTATTAAAAACTGCACTGCAGTTAAAGACAAATGGAAAGTAATACAAGAGCTGGGTCTTTGTAACAGGAACAATGATGTAGCACTTTCCAGTGAAATCAATGATCCAAATGTTATTAATGATCATTTCGTCAGTCTTCCTGGTTTGCCTCCTACTAATTCTGAGAGAGTTGACAATCAAACTAAGAAATTTCTGTCTAAAAAACATCCACAGCTACAGACAACATTTCTATTTAACCCAATAAATGAATCCGATGTGAGAAAGGCGGTACACAGCATAAAATCTAACTCAGCTGGCCTTGATGCAATAAGCACTAAAATGATCAAATTAGCGTTGCCATTCTTACTATCACCTCTAACGAAAATAATTAATTATTCACTAGTTAACGGCTGCTTTCCTACTGCCTGGAAAACAGCAAAAGTGGTACCGCTACCAAAGAAACCCCGCGTAACTTCCTTAAACGAGCTACGTCCAATTAGTATCTTACCAATAATGTCAAAGATCGTAGAAAAATTAGTAAACCAGCAGTTATACGACTATGTAAATCATAATAATATTATCCCTACTATTCAATCCGGTTTTCGTAAGCATCATAGTACTGTCAGTGCGATGCTCGAGGTAACAGATGGGATATTAAACGCAGTTGATAACTCTCAAGTTGCAATCATAGTCCTCTTAGACCTAACCAAGGCCTTCGGTCTAGTTAATCATAACCTGTTGTTGGCTAAACTAAGGTATTATAAATTTTCTGATACCGTCATAAACTGGATTGAAAGCTACTTACTAGGCAGGAAGCAACAAGTATATCTTAGGACAGCTCAAAATCCCTTATCTTCGGCACTCGTTATAAACAAAGGAGTACCTCAAGGATCAATCTTGGGTCCCCTTTTATTTTCTATTTACATTGCTGACCTCATAGATTCCATTAAATACTCTACTGTGCATTGCTACGCGGATGACACACAACTTTGCATCATGTCATCACCACAAAATATTGAACAAACTGTAGAACTTGTTAATAGAGATTTGACCTCTGTATCTGAATGGTGTACTGATAACGGTCTTGCCATCAACCCAAGTAAGTGTACATTTACGATTATAGGAACCTCACAACAGTTGAGTAAAATCAAGGCATCGGATCTAAAAATAAAAATTATGGACACTTATATTTCTTACTCTA